>NC_142082.1:7387299-7617299 GCF_054644295.1 Miniopterus natalensis | reverse complement strand
GAATTTGGTTTACACAGAATGAGCATAACAAGTGTTGCTTGTATTTCCTGCACTATTCTGATACGAGCTAAGTGAGCTTCTCCCTACTAGGCAAAGAAGGGACCTTTCCCTAAAAACGTTTATCACTGAGATTTTATATAGCATCAGTGATCAGAACCACAATGTTTATACTAGATTTCATATATGTATCTTTTCATTATAGTTGACCTCTGAACAACGCAGGAGTTAGGGGTGCTGACCCCCACATAGTCAATCTGTGTATAACTTTTGACTCCCCCAAAACTTAACAACCAATAGCCTGCTGCTGACCAGAAGTACCCTAACACAAGCAAAAAAGATTACGACTAGCTGTACTGAGATACTCACTTTACTGTGGTGACCTAGAACCACACCCGTAATATCTGAGGTCTGCCTGTCTTATATACTGTATTCTTACCCATAAAGTAAGCTGGCAAAAAGGAAACGTTATTGGGAAAACTATGAGGATGAGAAAACACATTTACATTATATGTTGAAAAAAAACAGGAGCGCCCGGCCGGGCGTGGCTCAGCGGTTAAGCATCGACCTAGGATCCAGGCGATCAGGGTTCGATTCCTGGTCAAGGCACATGCCGGGGTTGTGGGCTGCAGCTGATCAATGACTCTCTCATCATTGATGTTTCTGTCTCTCTCTCTCCCTCTCCTTTCCCCTCTCTGAAATCAATAAAGATATATTTTAAAAAAAAC
The DNA here is from genome assembly GCF_054644295.1 of Miniopterus natalensis. NCBI lineage: Eukaryota > Metazoa > Chordata > Mammalia > Chiroptera > Miniopteridae > Miniopterus > Miniopterus natalensis. The sequence goes on along the minus strand of NC_142082.1, from coordinate 7,616,574 downwards.
ACAACAGGAGCAAGTGAGCCCACACAAGTCAAACCTGTTGTTCAAGGGTCAACTGGACTTTGGAGTCCCCATAATGCTCCTAAAACAAATGATGTGCAAAACACATCCGAGTCTGGCTACTTTGAGCAGCACAACCCTTGCGAGGCTAGCAGGTAGCAAGAAGTACTTCCTCCTGCTTGCCCGATGTGCTGGAAGTTGCTAAGATAAATCCACTGCACAGCTCCAAAGCACAAAAGGAGAGAGGAGGGTGCGTGCACGGGAGCTCTGGTGCTGACTCACGTAAGTTCTGGAGCTTGCTGAGTCTGAGCTGTACTATTTGAGACATTTGCATTTCCTAGTGCTTAAATTCGATTCTCCTTTTCCTAATTTTGTCCTTAAAAATCTCATGCTCTACTCATTCATTTCCTTGTATTTCTGTACTGTTTTAGTTTTACTCTTAAAATCTCAGTCATTCCATTACTTTTTAGTCCACAAACATAGTCACTCTTCCTCCAAGCATTTTCATTTAAATGTTATTACAATTTATTAAAACTAATTGGCATTAGATATTTAGATAAAACTAATTGGCATTCTTTTTCATTATTAATATAAGCTAAATGGCTCATGATTCATGGGGATATTTTTCCTAAATCATGTAATCATAAGATCGCAATTAAATTCTTTTGGTAGATATGTGGCCTAAAATAAAGAAAATGGTATTTTTTTTAGAAATCTTAAGTTACAGTAGCTAAAAAAAAAAGGAGATGAAAAAATTACCTCTTTACAGCTTTGAACAAAACTGAAAGCTTGACTTTGCCGAGGAAATAGTTTCCAAACAGAGGGTGGTTCCTCCAGCTTTGACAGCCTGGGTCTGTACACTGAGGACAGGGGTTTTCTTTCATAGCGGGCCGCTCTTTCTTCAATTAGCTTCAGCTTCGCTTCCCAATTTCTCTTCATTGGTTCAGACATATGGGGAGACTAAATTCTATCCCAGGTAAGATTTCCATCAATTACCACTAAAACAAACAAACAACAAACAAACAAGGACATCAGTGTCTTTGTTTATAATACACAAAAAATGTAGACACACTTTGAATGATTATAAAGTCAGTGTTTATGAACATACAGTTCATTTTCAAAATTTAAAAGAATCTACAAAAATGAATATTTTTTTTGTCAATGTCTTTTTTCAAACTGATGACTGTTCTGGTCCAGGCATTGCTGATAACGCGAAGCAATGGACTTGCAAATATCAAGAATCATTTCGTTTGGTGTTTGTGTGCCCTCAATCTGTCGACTGTGCTGGTTTTGTACCATAAACTTTATCTTTTATGTATCCCCATTAAAAAAAAGTCTAGTGGAACTTTAGGATAAATTTTCCTTGTTCAAAGCTTAGTCTGGCTCCACCCATTATTTCAAATCAGTTAAACCTGAAAAGGAGTGAAAATTGAGTTATCAGCTATTAAAGTGTGTGTATATTTTTTTGGGACACCCTGTATTTTGTTTGGTAAAACTTCAAAACTCATTTCCTAGTCTGCTTTGTATTTTACGTTTGCATGAAGTTTTCATGTAAATGAGAGAAGAGCTGGTTATCAGAAACCTTTAGATCCTGGTGCTTCCATCTGTGCTAAGGTTTTGGACAAGTTAATGAAGCTCCCTGAATCTTACTCAGCTGCAAAATGGGAATCAACATCTTTTTGAATACTTTATGTAGTTACCTTGAGGATAAATATGAAAGACATATGAAAATGTTTTATAAATTACAAGGTCTCATGTAGATGTGTTTTTGTATCAGTATGGTTTTCATTATAACCATTTTATTGCATCAACGGCTATCCACCTTCCCCAACTGACGCTACTCCCTTGGCATCATTCTTGTGCTATTGTTTGTTAGTGTAGGGTTCATGTCTAGGCACCCCTGTGCAGTTCTTGCCTCCCTCTTCCTGTTTTTGTTCATTGCTCTTATGTCTCAACACAATTGTTAGTTGGGAGGATAACTCAGTGTATGAATGTGAATTAAAATATTGGCTAGTTTTGCTTTGGGATGTCTATAGTAATTGCAAATATGATTTAAAAAAGGAATTAATAAATCTTTACTTATGTCTGCTAATTTAATGGCTGTATTTTGTGATAAGTCGATGTGAATGACTGTATTATAACTCTTGTTTATTAATGACATTTGTTTTTGTTTGCATACAATGCTTTCATGTTAGCCACACCAAGGTAAGGAGGCCAGGAGATATTTTTCCAGTTTGGGATTATGGTTTACCTATAAAAGAAAAGGGATAGGTTTTTAGAAGGGGTATGTGTGTGGGGGTGGGGAGAGGTCCATTGTAGATTAAAAAATGGCTACAAATTCTTTGCTATTCTTCTCATCAAGAGATGCCACCTAAGCACATTGCCATGCTCACTCTGGGCTTGGCCATGACTTGCTTTGGCCATGCTACATCAACAAATGTAAAGCAAACAGAGGTTTAATAAGTGCTTTTGCATTAGATTTGATTATCTCAGGGTCCCTCCTTGAAATGCTATAACTCTAGCCTCAAAGAGAATAAAAGGCTGTGGAGGAAAAGCAAAGTTCCTGAGCAAACAGCCAGCACCCACTGTCAAGTTGTGTGAATCAGGCCATTTTGGGTGATCCGCCATTATGAGAATCCAATGCGAGTGAGCCCAAGTAAGTTCAGACCTCACAAAGAACTGCCCAGTCGGCCTACAGAACTGTAAGAAAAAACTTGTTTTTTAAAGCCAGTAAGTTTTGGCCTGGTTTTACACAGAAATAGATAATTGACATAGTTTCCCTCTTCATTAATATCATCTATAACATAATTTATCTATGTAGAAAACAGATATATTACTTTTTTAAGTGAAATAATAATATATGCTAAAGCATTTGAGGGTAAAATTCCTCTTTACCTTGGGCAGTGTCTTTTCAGTACTTGTACTTACCACGCTGATCAATATTCTCTTGAATTTTAGCAGAAAACACTGAGACAACGCAAATTCACTGGCAAATAATATATGCATTCCATGGAATAAAAAAATAGAAATCACCCTAAAAGATTAAGAGAGGGTAGGAATGTCATCAATGGTTAAAAAAAAAAAAAAAGACATTATACAGATTCCAAATCTGACTTCAAACATAACAGACCTAAGATTCTTCTCTCAAAGTTACGGCTAATCTACATGAAAATTTTAAATTATAAGCCAAGAAACAGAAATATAATTCTAAAGGTATCAACATAAATTTCATAAAAGATATGCTTAGAAAAGGAATGTAATTTCATTGGATATGTTAGGCCTTCATGTTCTTTGCAGTTTGAAAATTTTAACAGCTGGGTGGTGGGTTAGAAGACAACTGGGGCTTGGACTGTCCCAGCAGGACGGCTGAAGGACAAAAGCAAAGCCGTGGAGAGCAGAGTGCAACTGGTGCTCTGGTTTCCGACTGTCATGTTCCTCATTCCCACCCCATGGGAGAGCCATTTCAGAAACGCTTTTAATTCCTGGTGGGGAAAGAGTTCTGTTTTTCTTTTATATAATTGTATGGCAAAACCCCTTTTCATATAGAGACCATAACTACTTTTGTTAACAGTTCCCAAATTCCAAAGAAAAATATTTGTTGTATTTTAAAATAGCAGGCTTTAAGAGCTCTATTATTTATTTATAAACATTGTGCCAGAATTTTTATTTAACCATGTTTGATACTGATTTTACAACTAAAGGTGGTCAGGCTAGAAAAAAAGGCTACCTTACTCTAAAAGGATTAGCTGACCAGTGGGAGAAGGGGCAGTGGGGAGAGAGGTGGAGAGATGACTCAGACGGAAAGCTAAACAGCCCTGGTTTCCCCAGGTTTATGCTTAGACTTGCCCAGCTATGGCACTTGATGGCCACAGAGGAACAGCTGGAATAGGGGGCGCATGCTTCATGATTACTGGCTTCTGGGGAGATCTGAAGCCTGCCTTGCCATGGCTCTCCCTAACCCAGCTTTCCTGGTTTCTTTGTTTGACTGTTTTTGTCTGATCACCAGTCAATTCTTATTCCCCAGCTCCACTTTTCCCTTTGCCCCAAGAACAGATACATCAGTATTTTATGTTTTCTGACATGTATGTTCTAGTATTTAGTAATGTTCTGGTATTTCACAATGTTTGAATATAACCCTTTTATGGCTTCTTTGGAATATATTTATGCTATTTCTCCCACCGCTAAACTATTCAAAATAAAGTATGTGATTAAAATCCACTTGCAGTAATATTATTATATACATTTACTTTCCAGATGAATAACACCTTAAGAAATTAAGTAAAACTGACTGAATTTTGGTTCCCCCCCACTTCAGTCGCTCTGCCTGTCTGTGCTTGAACAGACATAACGCCTATTTAAATTTCCCAAAAGTCTCCTACAAGGGGTAAGGCATATCGTCCATTTCCAGTTCCCCCTTCCCACTATCCGCACAGGATCTCCCACTCAAAAAGCCTCACTCTGCCAGACTCATCCCCCTGAAATCCAGTCTCAAAACTCTGCATAGAGACGCACTAATGACTCAGAGCATGGACCAGTTCACATCTTGGTTCACCTCGGGAAGCTGCCCGGCTTCTTTCTTGTTCAGCCCTCTCACCAGGTGAAGGACAATGACCACTGGCTCTGGCCCCTCGCCCAGGTCTCGCTCAGGAGCTGGCCTCGCCAGCCTTTGCCAGTGTCTCCCCTTCAAGGGCCAGATCAAGCGTTGCCACCCGTGAGACGCTGTGTACAAAGAAATACCGACTCAGAACTCTGACAGTGCCTCCAGCCAACTGTTTTGATACAAAGTTTCTCTAGACCAAGTAGATTAGTATAATTTGCAAGAAAACAGAAAACTGCTGCTGCTGCTGCTTTGACTGGAGCATCGTTTCGGTAAGAAAGGTTAGCACAGAGGGAGCCGGGCACGGCAGAGGGATACACACCGGCGCCTTCCGTGCGAAGCACGGGACGCTGAACCACTGTTAGGGGTGGGGGTGGGTCCAGTTCTTCAGTTTTATTGCAGCAAAACAACAAAACAAAACAACAGTGTCCAACATTGGTCCCCCCCACCTGGGAGAGATCTAGAAAGGCCTACGTTTGATTCCTGGGGTCCTACAGGAACACTCCTGCCCACCCCCCTTTTTCTTCTCCCTACGGCTTTTCAGACAGAGGGAGGGAGAGAGAGACACATCGATGTGCCCTCCACAGGGATCGAACCCGGGACCGGGGCCCCGGGGCCGACGCTGCAACCACCGCGCCAGGCCGGCCAGGGCTCGCTCGCTCCCCAGGAGCCGGCCGCTGAGCCCCGGTGAGTCTGGGTGGGCCTGGGGTTCCCGCCGCCGGGGGTCGTCGAAAGAACAAAGAAAATGTGTGAAAAGGCCCGAGCGCGGGGCAAGCACGCGGCGAACGGCGGCTGCAGCTATAGGACGCGCGTTTGTGCTGGGAACCCCGGCCCTCACTTGCGCCCCAATAAGCCACAGCAGTGCTGGGCGCCGCGGGTTCCGGACACGGGGTCCCTGAGGGGTCGGAAGGTCAAGAACTCCTGGAAACTTGACCCTGAACTCCGCCGACGGCGCCAGGACGTCCTGCGGCCGAAACGAGTTGGAGCCCACGCAGAGGCCTGGGAGGCGTGCGAGACGCGAAGCGCCGGGCGCGGCGGGCAGCTCGGGCCGACCCGGCCCCCCGAGGGGAAGCGCGGGGGGCGGCGGGGAGCTCGGGCCGACCCGGCCCCCTGAGGGGAAGCGCGGGGGGCGGCGGGGAGCTCGGGCCGACCCGGCCCCCTGAGGGGAAGCGCGGGGGGCGGCGGGCGGCGGGGAGCTCGGGCCGACCCGGCCCCCTGAGGGGAAGCGCGGGGGGCGGCGGGCGGCGGGGAGCTCGGGCCGACCCGGCCCCCTGAGGGAAGCGCGAGGGGCGGCGGGCGGCGGGCGGCGGGGAGCTCGGGCCGACCCGGCCCCCTGAGGGGAAACGCGGGGGGCGGCGGGGAGCTCGGGCCGACCCGGCCCCCTGAGGGGAAGCGCGGGGGGCGGCGGGCGGCGGGGAGCTCGGGCCGACCCGGCCCCCTGAGGGGAAGCGCGGGGGGCGGCGGGGAGCTCGGGCCGACCCGGCCCTCTGAGGGGAAGCGCGGGAGCCGGGGCGGGTCGCGCTCCGCTCCCCTCCTCCCCGAGCTCCGCCCGGGCACCGCCGCCCGGGACTCCCTCCCCTCCGCCCCCGGGGCCCGACGCCGCCTTCGGGGCCCCGGCGTTTACCTGCAGACACCCGCTCCCCGGGCAGAAGGCCCAGCGCCACCCGCAGCCGCGGCCTCCCCGAGGCCAGTTCCCGCCTTCAAACCGCGCGCGGGGGCGCGGCGTCCGGGGCGTCCTGGCGGGGAGCTCGCGGGCCAATGAGAGGGCGGGGGCGGGGCGGGGCGGGTGACGTGTTGGTTGCGAGCGGACCGACAGCACCGAGCTCCGGCTCTGGGTCGCGGGCGCGGAAACTGAGCTCGGGCGGCGCTGGGTGGAGGCTGGTGAGTGCGGTCCTGGTCCCGGCTCCCGCGGGCCGCTAGCCCGGGCCCGCTCCCGCCGTCTTTCTCCGGCACGCGCCGGGCCTGCGGCTGCTCCGGGTGGCGGGGAGATGGGCACCGGCCTTTCGTTTCGCCACGACGGAGGGGGCGGTGGCGAGCGCGGATGCCGGCGGAGCAAGACTCCCTGCTGGGGGTGGGGGGCGCGGGGCCGGGCTGCGGACGCCGAGCCGGGGGCGCGGGAGGCCGGGCGGGTGATGGAACAGCCGGGCCTGGAGCGGCCAGGCCGGTGGGGGGGGCGGGGCGGGGCGGGCGCCGAGGCCCGGTAACCGGGGGCTGGGCCCTGGAGCGGGATGCCTGGGAAGCGAGGGCGGCCGCGCCGCGGCGTGAGGTGGGGGCGGGGCGCGGGCCCCGGACGTCGGACGGGAGACGATGCCCGGAGGGCAGGAGGCGGGGGCGCGGGCGCGGGCCCTGGCCTCTGCTGCCCTCTCCGTCTTGGGCTTCTGTTTCCCCGCCTTGACTGCGTGACTCAGTTTTCCAGAGAAGGAGTTTGAAGCCTGGACCTGCAGTTCCTCCTCGGGCCTCGCGAATCCTTACCCCCCCCCCCCCGCCGTGGGATTTTGTATCCAAGGCCAAGGTTCCCCGGGAGCCGCTCCCCAGGCCACGCTGCCCAGCTGTGCCTGTCGCCCCCCTGCGGCGTTTCCTGCGGGCTCTTCCCTCCGTAGCTGCTGCTTTCCTTGTGACAGAACCAGCCTCCTCAGGGGTCTCCCAGCTGCTCTGCGGGTTAGCCACCACCGGGAGCCCTGCTTCCAGCTCCTCTGCACCTCGCCCGTCTGTTTACAGCACAGGCTGAGGGATCTTTACAAAATAAAAACCTAGAAAGCCGTTCTTTGGCCCTTATGATAAACGCAGTCCCTTAACGTGGTTAACAAAGGCAATCCCAGGTTGGCTCCCTGGTCCCCTTCCCTGCCTTACCTTTTATTATAGCACCTTTTCACTTTCTGCATAGCCTTGCAGATCTTAATGCCTGTTCTCTGCTTGACACACTTGCATTCCCTCGCTCCCGCCATCACATCACGTTTGCTTGAGGAACTCTGATTTATGTTTCTCTTCTCACTAAACACTCCGGAGTTGTTTTCCTTTTGCACGTGTCACTCCCTAAGAAGAAAAAAAGCATACCCTTTGCAGTTGCTTGTGTACTGCCTTCCCTGCTAGCTTGTAAGCAAACCCCAGGAGTGACTGTGTTTATCTTGTTGTTACCTTGTTGCTCCTTACTGCCTTTCCCCAGGCCCTGGCACAAGTGATAATTATGCCCTATCCAGAAAAAAATAAAGTGTTTCAGGATTACTTAGCAAATTCTAATGAAAAGATGTGGATTAGAAAGGAATGGTAGGGGTGAAATACGGAGTTGCTGTTGCAGTGGGGGTGTGCAAGATAGTAACAGGTGCTAAGCCAGGTGGTTAAACCCGCCTGAATCAAAGTGTGCACAGCCAGTTTGGTTTTGCTTTGCTCTTTTGCAAAAGACGGCTGTTGAAAGTTATAATGTTTTAGTGAATGGATGAACAATTTATTAGAGTTTGGCAATAAAACCTGTTCACAGTAAAAAAAGAAATGAAACACTGTACCTAACTTAATCAGATTTGCTTTCACTATCTTGAAAAAAGGCCTCGCCTCCTGCCATTTTAAAAGACTGACATGTTACCTGATAAGGACTCTTACAATGCTTCTTTGCTGTTTTGCTTTCAAACCTAATATAACACAGTCTCCTACTGCTTCATCCCCCTTCTGATAGAAAGCAGTCTCTATTTTCATGAATGGCATTCAGTCGATTCTGGAGGCTAGATTAGTTTCTTAAGCTCTGCCTCAAAGATGGGAAGCACTGGTGTTTGTAGGCCTAAGAAAGATGTGGGAATTCTTAGACTGTTAGATACTGTTTTGTACACATTAAATATTAAACAAATACAAATGTAATGGAGGGGAATAGGGAATAGGTCCTCTGTAGTCAGAGGACCTGAGGCCAGGTCCCAAGGGCTACACTTACTAGCTCATCCATAAATTAGGCATAAGTAATACACAAACCTCATGAGGTTGTTTTGAGTATAAAATGAGTTATCTGTGACAGTGCTTTGTAAATCTCTGTAAAGTTGTTTCTCTGCCTATTTTGTCCTTGCCTTCAAATTGCTAACAGAGTGTCTCAGTTAGGGAAAAGTAAGGTAACGTTATCTGATACAAACTTGACCCAGCCTGGCCTCTGCCTTGTTGAGCCACTTTTGAATACTAGTGAGCGTAGGTGTAAGTCCCACACAGAGATAGGATCTTTGTTTCTTCCATTACTTGATGCACTCAGGGTTTACTACAGTACTATTATGGAACACATGAATCAGTACTACTGACACTAACTTTTCTCAGCTTTAAACCTTCTCTAGAAGGCAGGATTTATTTAATCAGGTGGTTGTAAGCCTGAATCTGCTTCTACAGAAGAGTGGTTCTCCGTGGGAGGGAGGAGGCCGTATAGGTTATGTGCAATTTTTATGAAAGGTATCCGAGACCCTTCACTCTGCCTGTACATCATACAACTTATTTAGGTCTGCAATTACTTTCCCATTTCTCCTTTTGTCCCTTCAAAGATACTATCTTAGGACTCAGGTGAGGGGAAGACAGACCCCTTGCAAGGCTCATGGCTTTGAATAGTGGGGAGCACTCCAGTCTGTCTTTTTGGTTTTTGTTTCTTTGCCACAACTGAACTTAATTTTGTTGTATTTAATCTTATTTGCCAACAGTGTGTTTTCACCTTGAATACAAAATAAATATTAAAAGACCAACTCTACCAGGTCCAGTGACAATATCCAGTTTTGGTGCTTCTTATAAGTCCCCAAAGAAATTCAGAAACCAGATAGGAAACAATTTCAACAAAACCTCTAGCACGTTATAGCTGGAGTCTCATCCAAACCACTGTGAAGTGTATGTTTTTTCTGTTTCACTTACTAAATCTGAAGATGTGACTGCTTTTGAGACTTTGTACTCTGACAGATATACAGTCCTGGTGGTTTTCAGGTTCTTTGGCAGAGGTATGGTCTTCCCAGAAGCCATCCTCAAAAGGCTTTGCTTTTCCTGCAGAGGCAAGTGGAGATTTGAAAATATGTCTTCATGACTTACACTGACTGCCTCACGTGAAAGTAGTTATTTTACTTTTTGAAGTAAATTTCCCAGAGGCATCAGAAACAGCATAACCATCATTTCTGTTTTCTTCGTTAATCCAGGTAGGCCTACTCTGCTATTTCCATGTCTCTGCAGTCGGTTTCTGTCATGTTACTTACACTCTTCGTGTCATCCTAATTAGAGCTCCTAGGCTACGAATTTTTGTTTCCTTCCCTGAGAGTATTGATAGGGTTACCCTTTCTGTATATGACTGAGCTGTGTGGAAGGGTGGGAATCTGCCCCTCATTGCAGATCCTGGTCTGCATCCTGCCTCTGCCGCTTAAAAGTTACTTAATTGCTCCAAGCCTCAGTCTACTGACCTATAAAGTGGGGGTCATTATGCCTCAGCGTGGTTGAAAAGACTAACCAGAAATACATAAAAAGTAATACATACATAAAAGGACCTCTTACCCGAGTCTTGCCGTGTGAGCTGGCAGTGAGAGGAACTGCTGTTACCTAATAACACTGGAGTCACACATGCACTGTAATTTTGGGGGGCCTTTTCTTTGGCTAACCATTTTGGTAAATCTTATAATGTGGTTTTTGGGTGTTTTTTTAAGTATTCATATTTATGGAGGTGATTCAAAAGTGGGTTAGCTGCGTAGGAATCAAACTGGTTATACTAATTTAATATTTCATCTTGAAATCTCTACCATTTTAATACCAGGGGTGGCTGTTTGTTTTCCCAAAATTTTACTCTAACTTCATGTTGAAATTTTAATTTTAGCAATTAACTTTATTCCTCTTCTTAACTCTGCAGGTGATTTATTCTGCTTTGCTTATTATTGCATTAGTTTTGAAGATCTGATCCTTGTAGCTTCAGTGCTAAGTGTTAAGGGGATCTAGGAACTAGAGGAGTTTCTAAGACCTGAGCTCCTGTTGATGTCTCATCTCAGTCGGTATACTTAGAACTTCTCCGGGACCTAATACATGCCTTGAAATTTTATTTATTATCACCAGCAGCCTGAATTGATGGAAATCATTACGTACATCAGTACAGCAAGAAACAAACAGTGTTAAGTAATTGCTGTGCCAGGATATATTTTTAAACCTCTATTGTATATTTTCCTATTTCTGCTTTGTCACATGAAAATGTTCTAAGAACTTAAACTCTGGTTATCATTGAGGGTGTTAAATTTTTCCTTGGGGGGATAATTTTTTATCTTTCTAAGATGAGCTCACCATCCCCAGAACCATATGTGTGCAGCCGGGCATTAGCTAATGGGTGTGAGGTAATGCTGAGTCTGACACTAGGTTCTGCAGGAAGCAGGGCTCTGCTCCCAAGAGTGGAGCTGGCGCTTTCATGTGGGACAAGCAGATGGTGACAATTAGAGAGCAAATGTGCACGTGTCTGATGCATTGAGGATTTTATTTACCACATATAATCTTTTAATAGTATATGAGGGTCGACTGATACTGTTGCAACATATATTGCTCAGATACTAATAGTGAAGGAACGAAATACATTATAGTGTTTGCTCCTGAAAAATTCTTCTCAAATAATGTTTTTAAATCCTATTCCGAAAGAATTCATTTTTTTTTTAATTTCAGCCACCAACTACCTTACTGAAACAAAACTATGTCGTCTCTAATATCAGAAAGTAGAGATGGCACCCCCATAAAATCAGATAATCCCTGAGATGCCTGTAGACAGTGCCCGCCAGTCACCACACTGAAATTATATATAGTAATTTCTTTTACCCATTTCCAAATCTTAGACCGTTTTCCCTGGCAGTCCCCACTATACCCATGACCTTAAGCCAGTGGTCTTCTGCCCTCCTCCGAACTGACCTCTTGGCAAGGGTTTTAGCAGCGGAGCCCTCCTCGGAAGACTGCAGGCTGTGGTGCAGCTCGCGGCCGGCCCGCCCTGCGCCCGCCACTGCTCCGGAGTCTCCCGAGTTCCAGCCTCGTAACCACGCCGGGGCGCTGCTCAGCCCTAGTTCAGGCCACCCCATCACCTGCAGGACGGTTGCAGAGGCTTCACTGGCCTGTGTGCCTCTGCGCCAGCCGTGCGGTTGCCTCTCTTCCCCGGCAGCCAGGGGAAGGCTCGCTGCCTCCGCTCAAAGCGCCCGCGGCTTCTCCGGGAGATGGACCGGCCGCGCCCTGCTCCCCGCGCCTCCGCCCCGCGCCCGCGGGCCCTGCTCCCCGCGCCTCCGCCCCGCGCCGCCGCGCTGGCCTTGCTGCGCCGGGAGCGCAGCACAGTCGGGACCCTGCCCTCGCTGGGCCTTCCCGGCAAGCACAGCCTCTCGCAGCCGCATGTCACTTAGGTCTCGCTGTACGGGTCGCTCAGAGGTGGCTTCCCGCCACCGGGGCTCCCGCAGCCCCCGCCGCGGCCTCTCTCCCTGAACCCTGCCCCTTTCTTCGTAGCCCGGTCCCCCTGCGGTCAGCCCGCGCCCGCTCTGGGGGATGGGGTACAGCACGGCTTTGCGCAGGTGGGCCCGCAGGACGCGGGGCCGAGCGGCAGCCTAGCGTGGGGACGCCCGCGCCATGTGTCCATCTGGAGAAACAGCCCCGGGAAGGGTTCGTGTGATGCAGTAGTGTGACGGCGACCGATCCTCACTAACTTCTGTTTCCCTTATATTCCAGTAATAAACGTCTCCATGGAGAACACTGAAAACTCCGTGGACTCAAAGTCCGTGAAAAGCTCGGAAACGTGAGTGTTTCAGGGGGGATCCCTACGTTGTGCGAGAAGGGCGGGCGCCGCAGGCTGGGGGGGGGGCTGCTGGAGCACGGCTGGCGGGCCAGCGACCAGCTCACTTCTGCCCCACAGCTGGCGGCTTCGCCGTGTTGGCCCAGCCCCGCGGGCCCCCCTGTGAAGTAAAGATTCGCGGGAACTTGGGTGAGACCCACGCGCGCCCGTGGGAGCGGGGCCTTGCAGGGGCGCAGGGCCCCAAAGCCTCTGCATCCGCGCCGCCTGAGCCGCGCTGCGCGGTGGGAGCTTCGTGGTTGGGGAGTTTTTTGGCCTTTTGTTTACTCACGAGTTTGAGTTTGAAGACGAAAGGAGGTGCCAGTTCCCAGGCTGCGGGGAACTGCCAGCTTGCAGGTTACCGGTTTTACCTTTCCTTGGCGGTCTTGCTGTTTGGGATGCTCTGTGCACTAAGGCTTCCAGTACCCAGCAGACAGAAAGGAAAAAGATAAAACGCCAGCACTCTTCATTTAATTCACATCTGTTACTATCCATTTGGGGTCTCTCGTGACACTTTTAATTCTAAAAGTTTATTTCTGAGACCTAGTGTTATTATTCTGGACCATTCAAGGAAACACAGACTAATTCTAGGACTGAACAGTAGTAATACTGTGAATAGGTTACCAATGAGAAGTAGCTATGGTTATTTAGCAAAGGAATTTTCCTAGAAATTAAACTTTGAAATATGACCTTGTTTTAGAGGGTGTTTTTTTTAATCCATTTAAAGTGATTTACACATTTTCATATCTTTTTATATTATACAGAACATAACTTAATAGCAAATTGCATGGGAGCCCAAAGTAGATTTAGGTCTGTATTGATCCTATGATAAGTTATCATGTCCCTAAGCTTTTTGAGTCTCTGCTCTTTATCAGGCATGGCCCCTCCCAGTCTGGCTATTTTGTTATTGCCCATAGAGGAGCACCTACCTCTTCAGGGGGCAGCAGGAGGTGGTGGGGAATTACAGTTCCTCGATTCATTATCTGTATGACCTTCAACAAGTCACTCAGCTTTCAGAATTTTAATTTTCTTATCCTTAAAATGTGGGGGGGTCTTCACCTTCAGTGAAATATAATAGTTTGTTTCCGACATTGACTTCTTTAATTTACAATTTACTGTTCTAATATTTTCCCAACAACTTTTTTAGACTTGTGTATAATGTGAAATGCTCTTACAGTGCAGAGTACATAGACTGTAGATACCAGTGTTTTTCTGTTCCTAAACCTGTTATTTCCTGGTCTGTGCTCTAGATCAGAGGTCAGGCTTGCACTCTCTTTTGGTCAGGTTTTATTGGAACATAGTCACACTCGTTTTTTTTTTAAATATTGCCCTGGGCTACTTTCACCAGCTGAATGGAGTAGCTGCCAGAGACACTGTGGTCGGCCCTTTTGAGGAAAAGTTTACTGATCCTGGCCTAGAAAACAGGGGTTTTTGGATAAGTGGCCTTCAGACAAGTATTTTCAGTTATTTACAATAGTAAGTCTATGTATTAAGAAATTATTAATTTGTTCAGCTCATAGGTTTTAAGGAACAATTTAGGAATTGTGATAAATATTGTGCTTTGACTCATATTTGCCTTTTGTTGGTTTATCATTTCAGTATGATTTTTAAGATCTACTCTTACCTTGAAAGATAAACTATTTCACAGACTTACAAGAAATTTTTAAAGCGTAAGATGTATTTGATGAAGTTTTAATAAAATTTAGAGGAAAACATGAAGTATAGAGATAAAAGCTTTCAACCTTGGCTCTGACACAGTATCTGCATGACCATCAGCACGTTACTTAGCCTCATGGTGGTCATTTCCTTTTCTGTGAAATGGATTCTACAAATGTTAACTGTTCTTAATGTGTTATAAAGTTGTATTAATGTTATAAAGTTGTAAAACAGCCACATTGGTCATTTCTACCGTTGTAAACTTGTTTGATTTCCAAACAGAAAGCCCTTTCATGGCAGCAAATCAATGGACTCTGGAATATCCTTGGACAATAGTTACAAAATGGATTATCCTGAAATGGGTTTATGTATAATAATCAATAATAAGAACTTTCATAAAAGTACTGGTATGTATCATAACACAATTTTTAACTCTTCCAATATTTGTACCATTTACATTTGGTATAATAGAACAAATTGTATTGATGTTATTAACCTATGACACCAAATATTCATGAAGTAGAGATAGAGCAGGACTCTCCAGGTTCTACAATACAAGTGAACTCTTAATCTTCTGCCATCATCAGAACCTCTCCCAACAGCTAGCCTCCTACCTGAGTGTCCGCCTTCAGCCCCACTTCTCTGTGACCGGTGCTGCTTAATCCTTCTGTGCCCTCTTTTATGCTAGTGAAAGGATCACAGCAAATAGTAAGTAGTAGTACTTTTCCTTTCCTGGAACTGCAGGGTACCTCACAGGTGCTGTCTCATCTAGTTTTTACAACAACCCTAAAAAGTAACCCCTCTGAGATGCTGAAAGATTAAACTCCCTGTGGAGTCCCCCAGGTAGTTTAGTGGCAGAGCTGGCCTCAGCTTCGTGTGCCTGGCCCGGGCGCTCTGAGCCAGCCTCTGTGATGCTTCACTCCTGTGTCTTCCTGCGCTCCATTGACAGACTCTGCATCTTAATGGGACCTTTCTTTTGCCCTGCTTCCTCTTCAGCTTTGATCTGATTTTTGTCTCCTTCCCCAAATTTTGAAAGCTTGTACTTTAAGCTTGCCAACTTCGCTTCCCTCCAATCCCCTTAAACCTGTTTTTACTGTTTTCCTTCTCTAACACTCTACTGGGCCTCCTTTTAGGGTCCCATGGCATGATCACCAGATCCCTTCCTCAGCCTCTACTATGTACGATTTGGATCTAATGATACCTTTCAGAATTTTTTTAGAGAATATAAAAAACAAAATTCCTCACAATCCTAAAACGCTAACATTGTGATGTGTTGCTTGACATTTTTTCCTTGACAGTTTCTTTCAAACGTTAATTTTATTCATAATATGCAAGCAATATTGTATCCTGCTTGTTTCACTTAATATAAGCATTTTTTGTGTTGCCAAATAATTTTTGTATCTATTATTTTAGTGATTATATAATATTCACTTGATTTGCTTAATTAACCATAAGAATAAACCTTTTTGGCTATTTACCCAATTTTTTCATCTTTGAGTTGATGCTCTGATAATTCTTTAAAATGGCATATTAATCATATTAGAGTTAATTTTTATTTAAAGAAACTAGAGGCAGCAGATCTAATTTAGGAGACCAGAGTGGTGGTGAATATGGCAGGAAGTTAGATCACACTGCAAAGAGAAGCGGGATTTGGTGTTAGATTATCTATAGAAGTGAGGGGAGAGCAGTGGGAAATGGATGTCTAAATCTGAATGGCACCGTTTTATTGCCTTTATTGGCTATAAATTGAGATACCACCTTTAGTTATTAGATGTTGTGCCTCATATTGCTAATAATGATTCCTCTTTCTATGGAATTTTATGATGAACCTATGCTTTAAAAAAATAAGAGAAAGATTGTCATTCTCTAAAAAATACTTAGCCCAGTAGTCATACAGTCATCGATACCTTACACATTTAGGTTTTAGCACCTAATTGGTCATTTCTTTCTTTTTCTGATGCAGAATATTAAGTGGTTTTTACTGTATATCTGTGCACATGCCTGACTTTAGCCTTAGTGAGCTGCTTTTCTGCTTTAAGATTTCAGGGTCAGGTTTTCACAACAATCTCTCACAGCCTGGTGTTTTCTGTTCTACCACTAAGTGCCCACAAACCAGGACCAGAATTCAGTCACCTTGTCACACAGCTGCATGTCCTTAGCCTTTCCAATGGTAAAACCTTGAGAAAATTAGCCCTGGCCAGTGTGGCTCCATTGGTTGGGCGTCATCCCAGGCACTGAAAGGTTGCAGGTTCAGTTACTGGTCAGGGCACATGCTCGGGTTGTGGGTTCAATCTCCCTGGTAGGGGGTGTGCAGAAGGTAGCCAGTCGATATTTCACTTTCACATAGATGTTTCTCTCTCTCTAAGAATCTTAAAACAAAACGTTGGAGAAATTATAAAAATAATATATACCCATAATAGAAATTTCAGAATTTACAGATTAGCCAAAGAAAAAAATTTAAAATCAATCATAATCACACTACTCAGAAATAATATTTTGGAGATACACACATTTATTCTTTTCTCTATTCATGCACCTTAATTTTACTCAATTCTAAGGTGTATTCCCCCTAACACTAGCATTTTTAACCTGAGTGCCTGGTGGAATCAAACTTTACATTTACAGGGAAGGGACTATAGAGAAGTGATAAAAGCCTAGGACCCCCGGGAGAGGTCTGTCACTAACTTTGTTACTTTGGACAAGTTCCTGGTGTTAGATTAGCCATAGGAGTGAGGAAAGAGCAGTGCACTCCATGCCCTACATCTGTACAAATGAACCCAGTCATAGCTGTCTCATGTGGTGGGAAGGAAAAAGGAGACGTCCCATAGCAGGGTGCCGATGAACAATATTCATTGGTAGTGGTTTGTGGGTTTGTTTGTTTTTTCCTGAAAAGGCATTGTGAAAGTAGCCATGTATCTTCAAATGGTGAGGAACACAATTTCTTTGTAAAATCAAAGAAACCCAGTTCCTCTGAATGTGTGAAATGTGTGTATTGTTAGACAGATATAATTTTTTCTTAAACAAAAGTGGGATCCTACTGTTTTCTAGTCTTTTTTAAAAAATTACCGTTTCCCATGGCAAAATTTTGTCTACAAAAATTTTAATGGCAGCATAGTATTCCATTATATAAATGAATCATAACTTAGTTAACCAAGCCCCTTCTTAGGATTTTACGTTGTTTCTGTTTTCACTGTGTAGGCAGCCGTGAAAGGTGCCCTTGGGACCGGAACACGCTGCACCTGCTTACATTATGCTCCTGCGGTAGCTTACGTCACCAAGTGTGTCGTGTGCTAAGGAATTTAAAAAACTATGTCACTGTGATGATAATTGAATTTTCTTAGCATTTGAAAGGAAAGATCTATTGTTGATTGTGTGAATCATTGAATAGTTCATTTCATTTCAGAGCAGTTAATCTTTTTAAAAAAAAATACAATTCAAAGTAATTTTTTCTGTTCCAAGGAATGGCAGCTCGGTCTGGCACAGACGTAGATGCAGCAAACCTCAGGGAAACGTTCAGGAACTTAAAATACGAAGTCAGGAACAAAAATGATCTTACCTGTGAAGAAATTGTGGAATTGATGTGCAGTGGTAAGAAATAATTAAAAGAATGACCCTCATTGTCCACTGTTATCTAACGACAATTTTATTGTCCAAGGTCTAGCTGTAATCATACATACGATAATAAAATGTAAGAATCACAGAACTATACTGTCCACAATCCAACTTATATATCTTATATAAGTAAGCTAAGAGCTCTTCCTGCCAGCTCTCTGAAAGGGTTTGAGGTATGTTGCTCTGTCCCCAGTTGGGTTTAGATGATCCCTTAGTTCTAGTCTCAGATTTCTTTATCTTATCCCCATATTGTATATATGAGATTGTTGAATAAAGTTGTGTTGGTTTTTTTGTTTATTTGTTTCTCTTATTTGTAAACACTTTTCCAGTTTCTAAAGAAGACCACAGCAAAAGGAGCAGTTTCATCTGCGTGCTTCTGAGCCATGGCGAAGAAGGAATAATTTTTGGAACAAATGGACCTGTTGACCTGAGAAAATTAGCAGGTTTTTTCAGAGGAGATTATTGTAGAAGTCTAGCTGGAAAACCTAAACTTTTCATTATTCAGGTAACATATAGCTGACAACTAGGCTATTGAGGGTGCATTGGGGATTAACTCACTCAATTGAGGATTAGCCAAAGGATTTTCCCCTGAAGCTGCTGAACTATTGTTATCCGTTGTTCATTTTAACTACCACTAGGAGATATAGAATACATTTTCATTTTAGACTTGCATCAAAAAGATTCTGCATAATTAACATCAACTTTTACATAGCCTTTACATTTCTTATAAATCAGTTACGTGTGCACACATTTAAAAAAATAAACGTTTCATCTCTAACCTCTAGGCCTGCCGAGGAACAGAGCTGGACTGCGGTGTTGAGACCGACAGCAGTGTTGATGATGACATGGCCTGTCAGAAGATCCCAGTGGAGGCAGACTTCCTGTATGCGTACTCCACAGCGCCGGGTAAGAAAGCCGCAGGCCCTGAGTGGTATGCAGAACTTTTAAACAGTGGCGAGTGTGTTCCAGAGGCTGTCAAGATTTTGATATCCATAAAAATTAGCTAAATCATCTGTATTTTAGGGTACCTTAACCATAGAGAGGCTCAGAAAATGTTTTTTAGCCAAGTTTGGCTGGAAAATATATAAGAAAGCAACTTACACAGTGTCATTCATGAACTTAATATCAGATAGGATACTGTATTGTAATACACCCAACTCAGGGCTTCACCCACTTCTTGGAATAGGGAAGAGGTGTGTTTTCCAGGAATTCTTCGGAAGATGGGAAATAAAAAAGATAAATATGAATAGCACATGAGGGGTTAGAAGTGAAATGAGGGAAGATAAATGATACATGGCTAGGTTATTAGCCTCCACTGTTTTGCATTTGTGTTGCACATCTAGCGTGTAATTAACATGAGCATACAATTGTGTATTTACAACCAACTTAGGATGTCACAGTTTGGAAATACAGGATAAATGTATTTTTAAACAGTGCTACATTTTCAAATATGCTCAATATGATTTTATTTTTAACTTCTAGGCATCTTTCCAAGTAAAGTACTTCTAAATTAAAAGTAGGGGATCCAATAGTCAGTCTGTAAAAAGTACAATAAGTACACTATTTTCCCACTGTGGACTTTAATACTCTGTAATGTGTTTATTACACTTCATTCGGATGCCCTGTAGACAAATTTAGGACACGGAGATGTGTGTACATACATGGCAGTTTATTCCTTGGATAAGCCCGTAGTCTGAGTGTAACACCGCGCTCCCCGTAACTATCCTTTTGTTTCTCTGCCTGCGTGTTCAGCTGTTCTTCCCCTTTGCGGGGGAGCCCAGGAAGCAGAACTCTCAGCAACCCAATGGTGAAGTTCATCCACACTGTTTTTTCTTGTCGAAAGCAGTGGTGTGCGCACAAGACATTTCTGTTTTTGTTTTCTTCCCCCGGCATCATTTCCTGACACTGAGTGTGTCATCTGCTTGTTTTCTCTCTGTGGCTACTAATTCCAGCGGAAGTTCATGCTTGCTTTACCTCGATGGTTCCATATGTATAGAACCCGACACCCATGGTACTGGGCTGTGCTTTGCCTTGCAGGCTACTATTCCTGGCGGAACTCCAAGGAGGGGTCCTGGTTCATCCAGTCGCTCTGCGCCGTGCTGAAGCTGTACGCGCACAAGCTGGAGCTCATGCACATCCTTACTCGGGTCAACCGGAAGGTAGCCATGGAGTTCGAGTCTTTCTCCCACGACTCGACTTTTCATGCGAAGAAACAGATTCCCTGCATTGTGTCCATGCTCACAAAAGAACTGTATTTTTATCACTAAAGAAATGTATGATTTTTTTTTTTTAGTTTGTACACCAGGTGAGGAAAGTTACATTGATCCTGTACTTCCCCTCACTTAAGTCTGGTCTGGAACTCCGGCTGCTGCCTTGGACTCAGAGTCGGGTAGTTAAGAAACTGAATTGAACTGAATTAGGAACAAATAAATGGTAGTACAGTTATGAGAGAGACTGATTGTAAATGAACAACTCCCATAATTAGCAAGTTTTAGTGGCACTATGCTATGAATTTTCAAGTAATTATGGAGAAAGTTAAAATTGCAGTAATGAATTTCAGTGATACTGATGTACTCTCATTTAAGAATATACATTTTAGTTTTTGTCAGACTGTAGGAATGATGGCAGAATAATGTATGATGTTGGAATAATGTATCCTAAAATTTAGAGAGTTGTGTGCATCGTCAAAGGCGTGAAGACCTGGACTTTAGAATTGATATTTGGAGATAAATTAGCTGTTTTTAGGTCATTTATCTGAGTGTGTGGCTTTGTGATGTTTATCCTGAGCATGTATTTGTTGTAAAAAAATCATGTTTATTGAAAAAGAAACTAAATATTGTACTTGGAAGTGTGACCAATCTAAGTTGACACTTTTAAGGTTAAATGTGTCCTCACTGGAGGGAGACAGAGTTAGAACTCTAAGGTGCTATAAGGCAGCTCATCTACCAGCAGATGTATCCTGGTTTGTCCCTATGCAATCTGAAGAGCTGTTAGGTAATAACCTCAAACTGTTGATCAAACTGGTAGCATCATGAATTGAAATTCCATGGGAGCATACTAAAATATAGCTTAAGTGATAAACAGTGAACTTTAGGGAAGACATAATAACTCAGTCGGCTGGGCACTTTGTCATTACAGCGTGGTTTGGACCTAAGCATAGATATAGCCTAGCCCATGTGATGAAGGCAGGACCACAAGCTCTGGCTTTAGGAAAGGACCGCTAGTTTCTCCTATGTACCACTATGCATGGAGACTGTCCCCAAGGCAGGACTCTCTGAGAAAGTGAACCAAATCAGAAACTTATGAAATGGAAACTTTCCAAAGATGGTGAGAGTCACAGTAAAAACCATAGTCCCCTTTTAGTAAAATGTTTAAGCATGTTCTTTTCTGCTGGAGTTTATGATCAAAGAAAAATGATACTGTTTTAATTATATACTGTTCTCTGAAATGAAAGGACTGTAACACATAGGACTGGACAATCATCCAGTCTTCCCCACCTTGGTGCACAGGGAAACGGAAGGCTGGAGAGGAGCAGCGCAGCCCGGCGCCGGACGCTGCCTCCAGCCTCCTGGCTCAAGGCAGCAATGCCCACCACAGTGTCCCCTGTCCTGGCTTTCATCCTGACATTTCATGTGAGCTTTCTTTTGCACAAAGAAAGAAACTCGCATTTATAAGTGACAGCTATTTTTTTTTTTACTATGTAACTTTTTCTAAGTAAACAAACCATGTAACTGTATCTTAAAGTGTGTTCCTATGTGACAATTTTGTAAAGATTTGTTATGAATTTTTATTTCAAAATATCAATTCTAACAAAATTACCAACACGTTCAAGTGTCTTTTGTTGTTTCCGTTGTGCTACTAATCAAAGTTAAAATATTTTTAAACTAATAGCTTAAACTGGAAGGGCCAAAGAGGCTGCTACAGGACCCTGTAAGCACATAGTTTGAGATGGTAGCAAATTACCCAGTTGGATAAGCAGATGTCTGCTCTTCCTGGGCCCTCGCAGAAGGCCCTGTTCCCAAAATGACTATGATGCCAGGAAGGATACTGGGTTTGCAGAAACCACAGTCCCTTAATATGAGCATCTTTTTGTTTGCTTTGTGAAAGTAACAGTAGAAAGGATATTGCTGAAATGGAACATTTTCCACCACATAAATTTTAAATATGACTAATGGGGGAGGAGAGGATAGAACTAGGGGATCTGCAAGAAACCATTGCACCGATGGCCACCTCTGGTGGTAGTGTGACAGGTAGAACGGTCCCTTTTTATTGTATGTACATAGAAAATGAATATAAGAAAGTGTGAACATGGTTGTTTTAAATTTCTTCCATTCTATAATGAATCAGTATTACTTTTAAGGTAGAAAAATAATTAAATTCTCCTGATTGGGAGGGAATAGGAGACTCCTGTTTCCAAGGAGTAGAGGGAGCGTGAATAACTTAAGACTCTTACAGCAATAGTTCTGTAATGTGTTGAAAAAATCAAGCCCATTCTAATGTCTGTGCTATATAAGAAGTGTTAGATATTAAAAATAAAAAGACCAATAGCTCAGTAGAAAAATAGACCAGGACATGAACAGGCAGTTCACAGAAAAAGACCAAGTGTCCCTTACACTCAGGTAAAGAGCTTAATCTCCATCATAATAACAGAAATGCAAATTGAACCTGTAGGATGCGGCACTGTCTCCAGGTTGATAGTGCCAGAATTGAGCTGAATTGTAGGACACCCAGCTGGTGTCCAAGAACTGCTCGGTGGTATGGGAGGAAATGTTGAAATTGATGTCAGAATCTGAGTCCTTGATCTGGCATTTGGGAGGCGCTACTGGAGTCGTTACAATACAATTCTACTTGCCAATTGAAATAAATGTGTACTCTTAAAAATGTTCTTCCCTGAGAAGACTTGGGCAGTGAGAAGCAGCTTGGCTGGAAATGGCGTAGAATTGTCTCTTAACAGAAATGCTGTTACCAAGACTTTTCCTTGTGCCTCATTTCCATGTCATCATCAATGGCGATTTGCCAGAACTTTCCATAGAGAAAATGAAGAGTCCAATTTAAGTCTTGTCTTTTCAGGTTTATCTGACATTTAAGTTGATCCCGAGCAAGAGAGCAAGCTGAATATTGATGTGGGAGCCCACTGCATGGACAGATCAGAAATAATAGATACAGATTCAAATCAAAAGCAAGCATGTGGTGGTAGGAGTGGGGATGTCTGGCTCCCAGTCTCTGTTAGGCTACTCATAGTAGAGCGATCTTGGCGAAATTATGACTTTTTGTTCCCAAGTGTCCACATTTGTAAAGTCAAAGGATTTGTAAGGACTGTCAGTGCTAACATTGTGTATGAAAGTCATCACTTTGCGCACGTCTAGAGACTTCACAGCTCTCCACCTTGTCGGGCTGTAGTTTCTCAAACTTCAGCATGCATCTGATGACCATGTTAGAAATGAGAACTTTTAACAGGGCTCCCGGCTCAGATTCTGCTTCAGTAGGTAAAAGACAGGGCCCAGGAAACTTTGTGCGTAACACACATTTCACATGATTCTCATGTTTTTATTCCCAGGATCTCACTCGGAGGACACTGCTTGGGGGGGGGGGGTGTCTCTTTAATTGTCCTCCGTCTTACCCATGAACCAAACGAGAGGAAAGCCTTGGCCAACAGCTTTCCTGCTATCTCTTCTCTCAACTCAGGTTTGGACTTTAAACTTGCGTCTCCCTTTTGCTCCTACTCTAAAGATGTATTTCCAGTTCTGTGACTAAGGACTTATCTCAGTACCAGTAGGCGGCATATACAGGGATCCTTCTCAGTAGCTGAAAATAACTGGCCAGAGCAGAAGCAACCAGGTAAGCACGGAGAACAGAGGAAGCCGTAGTGGGAGATGGCAGAGGTGATCCAGGCTTGGAGGCCCAGGAGGTGGCGGCAAGGGAGATGCAGGAAGGAGACAAAACCTAGTCTGTGATATATCCATGTCTAATGCCATCTAACAGTCTTCTAAGTGAGTTTACGACAATGTTTCCAGATCCTATTGTTCATTTATACTTTTTCTTTCTAGGCCTTCAAGTTTTCCAAAGCTTTTAAAGTTATAAAACTAACCGAAGATTCTGCTCAAAACCTTAATATTTATATCTCCAATTTTAATCAGAACATAATAGAGTCAAGAGCACCACGCAGACATAGTAGTTCCTTGTTTCCAGCCAGTGCTGCTGCGTCTATCTGCTGTGCCTCCGTAGCCCTTGTTGCTGATGCAAATTGAGGTGGAGAGGACTGAAAAGTAAAATTTGCAAGGGATGTCAGGGATGTCTTTCCTTCCCTAAAATGGGGGCAATAATATTTTCCTTCCAGTATAGGAGTGACATGAGAATTTTTAAAAGTTATAAAACTAACTTGGAAAAGTTGTCTTAACAAATTAAAACACTGTAGAACCATGGTAGGTTATTCTAGGTATCCATCCGTTTGCTGTCATTGTAAATGTCAGTAGAACTAGGGAAACTATTTACTTACGAAGACAAATAGCTCTCCAATTTGTGACCCCCATTCTAGTGGTTTTAAATATTTACTCATGTAATTCTCTTATCAACCTTATGAGGTGTCCCCAGTTTTCAGAGGGGGAGACAGTGAAGTAAGCTGACCACAGATACAGTGCAGTAAGTGGCAGGGACAGGATCTGAACCCAGGAGTTTGTTTGTAAGATCTACTCACTTAACGACTATGCTGAGCTACCTTGAGAGCCTCCTTGACTATAGCAGCCATGTCAGCAGGATTAGCCCTAAGTGTGCAGACAATCCCTGGAGAATTTAACGTTTTCATTCTATAAATATTTCTTGTTTACATTTTCTTTGCCAGGCATTGTGCAAGATGCTAGGACTATAGAGATATGCTCTTGAGAGTTGGTGGGAGAGTTGGGTGGTATAAACAGGGAACAACTGATAGGCTACTTCCCTGTCCTTTCAGGTCAATAAGAGTAAGATGAGTCCAAAGAAAATTCCAGAACCCCTACCTTATCCTAAGTAACCTTTTAAAGGGCTAGCCTCCTAAACTGTACCTATTTATTTGTCAAAAAAAGAAAGCAAAGGAAACCTGGATGACTCAGTAGCTTAACAAATAGAAACTATTCTGGCCAATTCTAAATCAGGTCAACTGGTAGGTATTGGTATGCCCTGCTTCCCACAGACAACAGAAGTTCCAGGCCAAGCTCAGTCAGCTTGCTCAGCTTTTTAGGGACTGTCCTTAACACCCTTGTGGGACATACCTGGGACAGCTTGTTCTGGAAGGAATGCCTCAGGCCCAATGACCTTAGAGCCTTTTCTATGGCTACTGTGATGGAGAGGGCACCTTGGGAGCTTCCCTTTCAGGGTTCCAAGCAGGAAACAGGGCACCAGTCCCTTCTGATTTGCAGAACCCAAGTCCAAGGGGCTGAAGAGTAGGGCCCCTTCTCTGAGGCCCAACCAGTGACCCACTCTGGTCCTCTCCTCCCCAGGTCACCTTCCTCCCCCAAACCAGAGGACTTTGACTTAGTAGCAGGGATGGGGGAAGGGAAGAAGCCGATCAGCCTTCTCTTCCAAGGTCTCATGAGACTCCGAGTTCCAGCCTAGCCTTAACATGGGGTAACAGTCAGTAGACGCCTGGTGATTCAGCTCTTGATTCACTTGAAAACTGGCCAGGTGGTTTCTCTTCTTGCTACATTAACATATTCTACAGAATCATCGCAAAAATTCCAGAACCGCACCCCGAAAGAATATTGTCCTGGGAAATGTTTTGCCCTGGAATGAGCATCTCTTACCATCTCAGACCCTTTCCATTCTCTGTCCTGCAGACATCTTAACACCATAACGTGCATCAGGAGGAATGCAGGTTGCATGCGGCCTGAGATCTGATTTGAGAAATGCTGTCAATGTAGATATGGGGAAACCAAGGCTTAGGACCAACTCCTCGGGCCCTCTGCTCTGGGCCTCTTGCAGTACGCCTGAATTTGTCTTGACTAACATGTCCATGGGCTTGTTGAGCCTGGCTGTCAAAGAAGAAACGTATCAGTTGAGTAGGATCCTAGCAGGTGATCTAATGCATATGTTACAACTAGAAAATGGAAAAAATAACTGGCCAGTGTTGGATGGGTCAAGGCATTTCCCAGATAAAACTTAATTTCCTGCATTACTGTAAAGAGAACAATATTGGTAAAAATTCTTTTCAAATTAATTGAATTTGAATTAATAGACTTAATTGAGGAATTTTTTTGCATGTAGCCTTTTTTCATTTGCACTGAAAAAAAATTTTAATATTAATAGGCTCCATGAGACAAACCACATTTTGAAAGTAAATAACTTACAAGTGTTTCAAAGCCTATTAGGATTAAAACAGCTACAAATTTATCTTGTTCGTACTTCCTACCCAGATTACTGATCTCTGACTGGCCTGCTGGTCTCTCCTGCCCCCAGCCCTCTAAGTGATGTTCACATCTCTTTCAGGCTAAACTTCTAAATGACACTGGGCAGTGTTAATTTTCCTTAGAGAAGGATTCCCCAAGCCGACAAATACTGGGGTTAGGCCTGAGACAGACTTGTTGGGTTCCAAACCCAGAATTCAAAAGTCAAATGGGAAGTTTGGTTCTCAGGGGTGGGGGTGGGAAGACCCCAGATCTGGCCTGACCCAGCCCTCTGGAGCAAGGGAATTGAAAGAGCCAAAAAGGGCTAGGTTTAGTAAAAAGTGCCACTGGCTGAGCCTAGCACTGAAGCCACAGTGGCTTTGGAGGGATCCTCGCCAGTGCTGGTAGCAGGGACCAGAGCCAGAGCCCAAGGCTATGGCGTTATCAGAATCCTGCACTGCTTCCTGTAATGCAAAATTGGACAGCTACTTGGGAAACCAAATTGTCCATTTCCTTTGAAGTTGAATATCCACTTACGTGGGAGCCGGTCATTCTACTCCCAAGTGTTCATTCAAGAGGAAAGAAAATATCTGTCCACCAGAAGTGAACACATGACTGTTCACAGCACCTTTATTCATAGTGACCTGAAATGGAAACCGCAGTGTGCACCAAGAGGTGAGTGGGTACACAAATTGGTCTGTACATTACTGTCTTCTGTGGCTATTGTGTGGCTAGATCTCTCATACAAACCTTTGCTATTCCTCATTCTCAGAGTGGACTCTTGATTTAAAAAAAAAATAACCAGTCTTCTCTGACAACCCTACATTCAGCGGGGGAATACTTAGCAGACTGTCAGGGTGACTTTGTCCCCGGTTATCTCTTGCACTCCCTAGATGGCCACTTGGTATTGCCAAAGCATTTACACCCACTTGCTACTAACTTAACTCCTGGCCCGGCACTCAGGAAGAGAGAAGGAATTCTAAGAACAATTAGACATGATGACATGTTCCGCAATGTTACCAGGGTAGCTCAACAGTACTGTAAGAACTGCCCTATTTTTCAGGCCCACATTATGAGAAAAACTTTAAAGACAAAGAAGGCAGCTCATCCCTCTCCTTGAAGGGTATTTCTTTATAATTATTCATACTTAGTCTATTCAAAATAAAATGTGATCCTTATAAATACAAGCTTTAGTAATTGTACCTTTTCAGGATGGGCAGAAGCAACTCATATGCAAATACCTGTTGGCAAATGTTGTCAAAGACTTTATTACAACGTTTGAAATAACCTTGCCCTTGAGGTGTTAAGTGGGCTCCTTAGAGGATGATGTGACACCAGCAAGGCCCCCACCACCCACATCATCTAGACCCAACAGGAATAGGGATTTTGAAAAGCAACTTTGCGGTGATACGTGTTAAAACTGGCCCCACCCATGGCGCTTATGAATGTAAAATCTATGGCTTATAAAAGACAGGCACTCTCTCTGTATGAAATATTAATTTGTAGAACTTAGAATCTCCTGGGCACTTCTGGCAGAATATACATGACTTAAAGGGTATTGTGTTGGATCATAACAATACATATGAGATGTGACATTTCATTCACAAGTAAGGGAGGCTCTACCAACTGATCTAGATAATCATGAAAGATCAGTTGGGTTCATCCATTTTCACACTTTATAATTTGATCAAGTTGCACTACCTAATATGGCTGTCAAGCACTAAATTCTTACATCTTCAACTCCTCCTACCTCCCACAATGAGCAGTCCCAGTCATTTTATAACTTTTTGCTCTTAGTGCCTCTTTTTCTCCCTAGGGGTAGCAACCCACTCTCCACCAAGCTCCAGATCAGTAGTAGCACCATGATGTGTCCCAAGGGTGATCCAAGGACAAAGGACAGGCCTGCTACTCTAACCTGGGCCTGCCGAGGAGCAGAATTCAACCTGTGTTCCTATGTTGTTCAACAATCTTCCTGAACCTTAAGTATTGGAAAGACTCAGGAAAATCTACAAGGAGACATTTTTCAACCTACCTGTTGTCAACAAGAAGTCAGGTTAGTGGCCGTGACAAGTACCTGCAGCACATGACAGCGATCACATACACACCATGATGTTTGCTATTTTTCTGCTCTGCTCCACCTGAGCTTTCTGGTCTGATCAATGAGTCACAACAGGGACGTAAAAGGGATTCACTCTCAAAGACTAAGACTGACCCTCTCCAGGTGCCATATCTTGACATAGTTACGGTCACGGTGGTCCTGTCTTCAGGAACTAAAAGATACCAGGTTATTCCTTTAATTGTCATGTTGATATGCCAAATATTTGAGTGCTTCTAAGTGGAGAATCTGTTCTCATGTGCCACAGGGCACTAAGGGAAAGTCCCCACAATGCAAGTGCCTTTCACCTGAGATGCGATGTGTGACAGTTAAGCAGCAAAAGGTTAAAAAACAAGGCTCCCCAAATGTTATGGGTAACACACTAGTCTAACTTCACACAGCCGTACTTTCTCTTTCCAACTCAGTGGGAAAACACAGAGATAACTGGCCACTGAGAGATTAGAGTGCTAGCCGCCGAGGAATCAGTGCTGTTAAACACCTACGCTTAGTTCTATCCTGGGCCACCTGAAAAATCAGCCCAAACCCATGTAGAGCATCGTGCCAGTTTCTAGATGAGTTATAACTGGACAGGAAATAATAATACTGAAAAATACTTAGAATATGCTGCAGAAACTGAACTCTTAAAAGAATGTATTCTGAACTTTCTTACCAGGACACTAACAAATAGTGAATGCTATATATTTAAGAATCTGAAGAACCAAAGGTAAGACATTTTATGAAGATTCAAATTTAAAATAAAATTTTGCTGAAGAGGCAACAGAGAAAATGACAAGGAGCCCCATACACCACTTACTAAGAATCCTGTTGCTTGACTTTTCTCGCTTTTTAAAATGACTTAAAATATACAAAATGGGTTAATCATAATCCTTGGTTTATAGCACACCTTGGTTGACGGTTCATCCTGGACTGTGCTTAGGGCCCTATGTAAATATGTTTGAATGTATTTAAATAATATAGTGGTCACCTGTGAACCCACCACACAGCCCAGGACTAGAACTCTGACCCTAACACCTACTAACATCTGCTCTTCCCCAGGGGTAACCACTATCCTGAGTTTATGTTTATGATTTCCTTGCTTTAAAAAAGTGTGTTTTTTTACATACATATGATTGCCTAAACAACACATTGTTTAGTTGTTTTTTTAAAACTTACCCATTTCCCTGTTAATTTAGCCAGTCTCCTATCCATGAACGCTTGGCTTATTTCCAGCTATTTACTATTACAAACTGAGTTTTGTTGTTTTTGTCTCCTGGTGCACATGGGCAAGAGTTTCTCTACAGCTTATAGTAGAGGAATTCCTACGCCATAAGATATTAGACTGCTCAACTTAATGAGATGACCCAGATTGCTTTTCAAAGTGGTGATTCTACGTTAAACTCTCACCAGATAATAAAGAGGTGCTCTTTTTGATTCACAATGTCTCCATAGTTGGTATTGTCGCACTACTTCATATTTGCCAGTAGAATAGATGCAAAACGTCACATTGTTCGTATTCCTGATATCCGATCAAATTTTTAAATTTTTATTTTTCTATTACAGTTTACATTCAATATTATTTTGTATTAGTTTCAGCTGTATAGCATAGTAGTTAGACAATCATATACTTTACAAAATGGTCCCCCCAACATTTCCAGTACCCACCTGACATGCATAGTTATTGCAATACATCATTACTAACTCTACTTCTTATGCTGCACTTTACATCCCTGTGACTATTTTACAACTACCCAATTTGTTCAGCCTCCTCAAGTCCTTCAGCCTTTTCACCCAGCTCCCCAACTTCCCTCCCCGCTGGCAGCCATCAGTGTGTTCTCTGTATCTCAGTCTGCTAGGGTTGTGTGAGTTTTATGGCATCTCTACGTACCTGTAACACAAGGTGCCCCAGAACACAGATCAGGATGCTCTTCATTCAAATGAGGAATTGACTCTATTTCATTTTAGTTAAATCAGTAAATAAGCATTTATGTACATTTAAAATCTGGTTGGATTTGCATCCCTTTACAGAGCAAACTGTTTAAACCACAGGCAAATGCAGAGTTAACGTAAGCTGAGCACATCTGCTTTCTCTGAGATACTCTTCAAGAATCTAACCCAAATCTAATTTGGAATGCCAATAAGAAGTTTCAACCGTCAACTCATTAACTTATAGATTTTAATTTAGTTATTTATTTTTATGACTTTACTATTACAAAAAAGGGCTCATCTAAAAAAAAATCAACCAATATAGCAGAAGACAAAGAAGATGGTAAAGAACCATTCCCAACTCCACAACCTAGAAATAACTATCATTCATATAGGAAAATGTTACGCCACTCACCACTCTGGGCACATGTACAGTAAATAGGAAGGTGGAAAGATAGGTAATGAAGGAATAGGCTAAATAATTCTGTATAAATGGGATCACTATAACGCCAATTTTGATGAAAAGTTTTGCATTTGCATTTGCATTTGTTTGAATTTTGAAGCTCTATTGTTTGGTGCATACACATTTAGGATCTCTATGTCTTGATGGATTTTACGAGATCATTATATAATGTTCCACTTATTCTAATTTTTTCTCTGAAGTCTACTTTATGTGTTATTAATATAACAACCCTTGCTTTTATTATTATTAATGTTAGCATGATATATATTTTTTCACGCTTTTACTCTCAATCTACCTCTGCCGCTGTGTTTGAAGTGAGTTTCTTGTAGACAGCTTATAGTTGTCATATTCCTTGTCTTCTTTCTAAAGTCTCAGGGATCTTCTGTATTGAAGACTTACTTCCATTTAGGTCCTTTTACTCTCCTTCCTTTTAAAATATAATTGTTTCAAGTATTCTCTCTACTTATATTGAGCACCAAACAGATACTGGTATACTTTTTGCTTCAGTCCTCAACTGTGCTTTCGGAAGTTCATGAGAAGAAGGAAAGTTCGTTAAATGTATCTCTATTTTTGCCCATTTTATGGTTCTGTTCTTTTTGAAGTTCCAAGCCTTCCTTTGTAATGATTTTCTTTCTATTTGGAGAACTTTTTGCCATTCTTTAAGGCTAGGTCTGCAAGCGACATTCTCTTCGTTTTCTTTAATCTGAAGATGTCTTTGTTTCTCCCTTCCTCTGATAAGAGGGCTTCCCTGGACACAGAATTCACAGTTGCCTCCTCTTACCTTTCAGCACTTGCAAAATATTGTGCCACTTCCTGCTCAGGTCCGTGGTTTTGGCTGAATAATCTGTTGCTATTTGAATTGGTGTTTCCCTGCAGATAATGCATTGTTTGGCTGTTGCTTTTAAGATTTTTTTTTTTTTTTGGCTTTAGTTTTTAGAAGTTTGATTGTCATGTTTCTTGGCACAAATTTCTTTGATTTGGCACTCAGTTTTCGGTTTATGTATTAAAAAAAATTTAGTAGGTTGCGAGTCATTATTTCTCTACATACTTTTTCAGATCCTCATGTTTCTTCTCTCCTGGAATGCCAATGATACAAATATTATAGCCTTTGTTATTGTCTCACATGGCCCTGAGGTGCTGCTCATTTTTTTCCAATCTAGTTTGTCTTTGTTGTTCAAGTTGAATAATTTCTATTCACCATCTTACGTTCACAGCTTTTATCTTCTGTCATTTCCATTCTACTTTTGGGCCCATCCATCAAGTTTTTAAAATTTTAGTTGTGTTTTGCTTGAATGTTACATTAAAAAAAAAGAACTGAAGTAAAAGTGAAATCAATGCTGACCTTTCGAGGAATACTTGTTTCACTCCAAGGTGAGATAAAGCTATCTCCTTGGTTCCCTTCTCTTTAACATGGGATATAGTAGCAGACCTATTTAGAAATTATGGTAGGTTTTGGAGAGACTCTTGTTTTTTAGCATATCAAACATACTGAAGTGACCACATATTTCACATTGAAAGTAATTTTCCTATAAAAATATTTGAAGGAATTTTAAAAATACAGCACTGAATTTTTTGTTAATTTTATTTTTTCATTTTGAAACAATAGCAAACATTCTTGGAGGACTGTATGGTTTTTGGTTTCAGACTCTGCATCTGTACTTTCCAATGGCTCCAGACTTTTTTTTTTTTTTTTAAGGGTTATTTTGACACCTGGCAGAGCCTTGCCGAAGTTTCTTTCTCTTTCATTTGCCATCATCTCCTGAAGTTCATAGCCTGACATTATACTTTTTACCATGTTTTGTTGACCCAGGGGAATTGTGCCGTTTCTCTTCGGGCAGTTTATGTCATTAGATACTGAGGGAGGTAGATCCTGTGATCCAACTTCCGTCAGTCATCTTTACTCAAAAGTGTAATATTTTCTTAACAAGTAAAAACTATCATTTTTGGTCCTTTCTCAGTGATATCTACTAAGACACTGTTAGCTTTTACAATATGTCTGCCATTCCTTGGTTGACACTTACTTAGGTAACATTTTCCCCTAAATTATTAATTGAATCCTAGTTAAATTAAATTAATCCTAAATTTTGGCTTAATTTAGTGTGAATTATTTTTTTAAATGGCTCAAAATTGCTTCCATCCTTTTAAATAAAGTTGCCCAAATCTAAAGCATTATTCCTTTTGTTCATCTACTAAGGATGAATATATTTCACTTTACATTTTACTGAAGTTTGTTAATATATTCGGATCAATGCATATAGCCTGTTTTCCATCTTCCATTTTGCATGACAAATACACCCAAAGCTCACCATCCTGTAGTTTCCAAGTTATTTTTTTTTCTTCTCTGGTATCTCTGATGTTTGATGCTGTTAATAATATCAGCGTAAAAACACATTTGTTGCTTCCACTCTGATGCTGGAAAAACAATAGAGTGATGAAGTTAATAGGTGTTTTTAAAAATGTGAATAATAGGAACGTATTTTATTGTTGTTGTTGGTTTTGTTTTGTCTTCCAAGCCTTTCACAAACTAGATGTAAAGCTTTATAAAAGATGGGAAAAATTATCGGATGAAAGCTGCACCCCGTGACCTCAGGTTGACCTCAGGGGAGGGAGAGTGGGTTTGCTAAAGACTTCATACTTCTTGGGGCGTTGGCATCTCAAAAGGGGAGGCTGCAGAGACAGCTGTGGAAGGTTTGTGTTAGATGTTGGGGAGGGAATAGAGCATCCCCACGTTCCTCCATTTACATTTTGCTGAACCGCTGCCGTCTAGGGGAATGTGAAAGGCGAGCGGCCCTTCCACCCCTCCCGTGCTGCTTAGTAGAGAGCACGTCGTGCTGAAGGCAGTGATCTGTCGATTGTTCCTTCCAAGGCTAGAACCATGACTTCCTCCCACCAAAGGCCCTGTATTACTGATCTTTTCATCCCAAGGGCCCAGAGCAGTGTCTGGCTCGTGGTTCATGTCAATAAACGCTTGCTGAATAACATTTGGAAGGTTTAAAGCATTTTTCCACATCTTTCTATCTGGAGGTTAATATTTGATTTTCCAGGGCTTGCACATAAAGGTGTTTATTCATAGCTGTAGGGGTGGCGTTCTAACTTCTGAAGAGGAGGGTCGAGCCTCCGAGGGGTGTAGCAACGGTCAGGAGAGGGTCAGCTGTCTAGTCTGTGAGCCTGTTTCCTGGATGAGCTACCCCCCCCCCGCATGCGCCTCTTCCCTCTGCCACTGGGGGTCAGCAGAGATGATTAAATCAATGCTCCCAGTTCACACTTTGCAGGGTCCCTCCACACCAGCTTAGGGTACAAGATGACCCCTTGCTTGTAGAAAACACTATTAAATAGCCACCATTTGGGGGCTGAGGATTAATTTTCCCAAATCTATAGAAAAACACAATACATTGTTTTATGCTATAATCCCACAGCAGAGTCTCATCTGTTAAGTGAGGGGGTCAGTCTAAGATTCCTTCCAGCCCTAAGATTAATGTTCCTAGGTTGATCCTTTCTCTGCCACCCACCCCGATTTTGGGTTTTAAAGCGTGGGATAGATAGCAGATGGCCAGCTTCACCTTCAGGTCGGGAGTGGCTGAAGCCTAAGGGCAGAACCAGGCGCCAGAAGAAGAACCAGCGCCATGACCCTACTCAGGCTTCTCTCATTCCATCGGGACACTGTTTTCTTTTTTCCCTTTTAAAAATTTGCCTTTCTCTTTTAATCATCTCCCTGTTTCAACTCTCAAAAAATTACCCAGAAATTAAATACAAGGAAGCTCAATGAGCCAAGGTAAGCCAGCCCAAGAGCAGCAGGCTCCCTCCCATAGGCTCCCTCCAAAGTCTGGGCCAAAGCCTGGGCCCTGGGGTCTCCACTCAGAGCCCGACAGTAAAAGCTGGTGCCGAATAAGGTGGTTCCCTGCAATGGGGCACCCTTCCCGGGCCAGGCTGTGCGGGAAGCGGTGATGTTGGCCTTGTCAAAGAGCTCCTTCCCATGCGCATCCAGGACCTAGGAGCTCGGGCCCCGCAGGAGGCCGAGCCTAAGGCCCTGGCTTCGGCCATGGCTATGGATGGTCTGTGACTCTATTTTCTGAAGCTTAAATCTGGAAAACGGTCTGACTAGAGGACTGTGTTTATGACTCTCACGTGAAAATGGGTTATGGACACACACAACAGCACGGTGATGGCCAGAGGGAAGGGGGGGGAAGAAGAGGGTGAATGGGGGATAAGTGGTGATGGAAGGAGACTTGGGGGACGAACACACAATACAATATGCAGATGATGTGTTATGGAATTATACACCTGAAACCTATATCATTTTATTAACCAATGTCACCCCAATAGATTCAATAAAATTGTTAAGACAATCGAAATGGAGACTGCCTAGGAAAATCTGGTATACGCAGTCCTCGGCCAATGGTCAGCTGTAAAAGGCGCTATTTGCAATTTCTCTTGTTCACTGTGATCTTTGATGTGAAAATTAGTAACAGCTTTTGCTTCTGGTCTGCTTCCCTTCCTTACTCACGCTCCACAGGCGGCTTCCTCCATCCTGCCTCCCGACAGGCCGCAGCAATTCGGGAAATTTTAACCACTGAAGTGAGGTTCCATAAAGGGAATTTAGACATTAAAACAGAGGAAAGAGCAAAGGGACCACCCTCTCAAAGAAAAAGACACACCTAAAAACCTCTTTAATAGGC
Organism: Miniopterus natalensis; assembly: GCF_054644295.1. Taxonomy (NCBI): domain Eukaryota; kingdom Metazoa; phylum Chordata; class Mammalia; order Chiroptera; family Miniopteridae; genus Miniopterus; species Miniopterus natalensis. The sequence continues at coordinate 7,581,442 of NC_142082.1, read as the reverse complement.
GTTTAGGTTATAATACAAATGTGGGGATAATACTTTCACCTCAAGAAAAGTTCCCAGATGATCGTCGGTGAAGGACACCAGGGAGACTGAGCTGACGCTGTGATTGGACTTGGAAGGGGCTGGTCCTGCTGTTCCCTGTGTTTTTCCCTTTATTCTTTCGAGAATCCCTGGAAGCAGAGCTGGGACTTGGGTGCAGGTGGTTTATCTGGGAAGTGGTTCCAGGAAGCAAGAGGGACACAGCAGGGAGAGGGAGACGGGCAAGAGGAAGAGCAGAAGGGTGTGTTGCTGAGGTCGCCGCTGTGAGCCGTGGGCTTGTTTCTACCAGGATCCTAGAAGAAACTCACGAAAGCTTTCCAGAATTGTCTACATGAAACAAGGGCAGGCTTGAGCATTTGCCGGCTTGCTCCTGTCTTGCATGGGTGAGGCCTCCTCCGAGGCTGTTAACTTCCAGGTATTTCTGGGCTGCATTTGTGTGCGGTGAGGTGGGAAATCCTACAGTGTTGGAGATGCCCTGGGGCAGAAAGTTTAGCTGAGCTTGAGCTTGAGGGAGGGTGCTGGCAACATTAGAAAAGCCTGCACTTCGTGGAACTGTCCACTGTGGCCCAGACTGAAACGAAAAGGTGGGCTGAGAGGACATGGTGCGCCATTGGGTTGAGCCGTTGACTTGGGCGAGAGGCCCCCGGCCTGCTCCCTGTGCTTCAGAGAGCACCTCTCTGGCCTTCCCCCGATTGTACCCCTTCCCACCTGGACCCTGCACTCCCTGTTCCAGGCCACACTCTGGGACTCGGGACTCTGTCTAAATGGCCCTGAGCCTGCGTGGCCTCTTCCTTGGGTCCATCTCCAAAGGGCAGGCCGTGCTTGCTCAAAGGGTACACAAGGTGCTGCTGTCTGAAGTGGGTGAAGACGTGTCGATGGAGTTCGAATGGGGCTTAGGGGTCCACACAAGGGGATGCGAGGCTCCTCGAGTGAGGAACAGAGCTGGGGCAAAAGGGAAGGTGTTGGCCCAGGGCTGGGGGCCAGCTTTCCCTCTATCACTGCATTATTGTACCAAGGAGCTTGAGAATTTTAAATTCAACCACAGCCTTTGTAAAGTTAGGAGAAGAGAACATTTTTAAATTAACAATTCGTTAGCTTGATTTAAAGCTCATTAGTATTTAGGCACAAGGCAAATGCGGGCTGGATGTCATTTTTCCACCATGTTCCAATTTTTGTCACCTTGAACCACTTTTGTCACCAAGAAAAAGAAACCTTGGCAAATTGGCTTTATATGCTTGAATAATTTTATAGAATTCCCAAGTTCATTAGCTTCAGTGATGATTCACAGTTGTTACTAAAATAAACTTTATATTATCTTTAAAAACCTAGGGATGTTATCTAGGTCAGTGATTAGAAAGCGATTGACTCGACATTTCTGTGAACCAAAGGGTATGAATGACTAAGAGCAGGAAAATTATCACCTGAGGGTTGAATATCAGAATATTATCTGTGAAATTTTTCTTGTTGATTCATGCTGGCAGAAGGTGGGGCGGGGAGCACCGAGAGCGATGCCTGTCTGGGACAGCAGGGAATGTGGGCTGAAAAGCAGAGAAATGGGCCCTGTTTTAAACAAAGAAAGATGAATCTTACAAAAAGAGATGAAAACTTAGAAGGTGTTACTGGCTCGAAAGACCCAATTTCTCACTGGAGGGGTAGAAACAAGAAGAGAGTTCCTCAGGAAGCCCCCAGTGTCCTGACACTCCTGTACGTGTCCAATGTCACTGTGTATTTGTCTCTTTTGATCCAGGAAAGATCGGTGCTGAGCGGTTTTAAAACTCCTGAGTGGAACAGTCAGAACACACATAGGAATTAGTTTCAACCAAGTAACTTGACCCGTATTTCCTCACGTTGTCTGTGATATTTGAATGGTTATCAGGTACTTTCACGTCCGTGATCTCACTTGCTTCTCTGGAACTGAAATAGATTACTGTACTTCCTGAACTCAGCAGGGAGCTATCAAAAGGTAAAGGGCACACAACATCAGACAATGACCTTTATGGTGCTTCTACACTGGAATTTCTTGGTCAAACCTATGTCAAGTTCTTCTGTGACAATGAGACCTCTCTGTGGCTCAGATGGGCCTGAAGACTGCCGTTCAGTGGTGTGCTGCTTCCCTGGATCATGAGAATGGTTGTGTACATTCCTCCCCAAGTCTGCATTCAGTGGAGTCCTGTCCATTGGCGCTGGAAGACTCAGTGTTTACACCATGAATATTCATTTCCTAGTGCTGCCTTAACAAAGCACCACAAAGGGCCATAAGTGAGAGTTAATCATTACTATTTCACGTATTTATTAGTTCTTTGTTATGCAGTATTAATTATATTCTTAACCAATATAACAATGCAACTAATTGACATTATAAAGATAATATCAGTGATATTAATGTACTATATCCTCTTACAGTTCTGGAGACTAGAAGTCTGAAATCAAGGTGTTAACAGGGCTATGCTCCCTCTAAGATTTCCCTGATTGATCTACAGATTCAACCCAATCCCAATCAAAATCCCAGCAAAAATTTTTTTGTAGAAGTTAATTATAAAATGTATATGAAAAGCAAAAGAATGAGAAAACCAAAGCAGTTTTGAAAAAGAAGACAACACTGGAGAACTTGCAGGGTACGCAAAGCATAATACTCTATGTTCGTTGACGTAATAGCTAAAAACAAGGCAGCCTTAGGCAGAATGCATTAGGAATATAGTGCTTTCTGCACTATCAGGGAACTATTGTTCTTTGCATACATAAAGAAAGATATTAAAAAGTAGTATAATAACATTTTTAAAAAATTAAAATATAGATGTGATACAAAGCATTATGGAAAACATGGAATAGAGAGATAAAGACACTTATCTAAACACCTTGTAAATCTAGAATAAATTATTCTACTATTATACAGTAGTCCTTCCTTAACTGTAAGGAACACATTCCAAGAATCCCAGTGGATAGCACCAAACCCTATATATACTATGTTTTTTCTTGTACATACAAACCTATGATAAAGTTTAATTTATAAATCAGGCACAGTAAAATTAACAATAACTAATAATAGAACAGTTATAACAATATACACTGACTCCCAGTGCAGTGAAAATCCACATATAGCTTTTAACTCTTCCAAAACAGTATTTTTAATCCACAGTTGCGAAACAGCGGTTGAGAATGTGAAAATACTGTTTTTGATCTGGAGTTGGTTGAATCTGCAGATTTGAAACCACAGATACAAAAGGCCAATTGTATTTATTGGGGAAAAAACCACACCCTGCATGTATAAATGGACCCACACAGTTCAAAATCATGCTGTTCAAGGGTCTACTGTACTGTATGTAATAAAAGTTATGTGAATGTAATCTCTCTCTCAGCGTATCTTAATCTGTTATACTCGCCCTTGTAATGATATGAGATGATACCATGCCTTATTAAGTTGAGAACTTTCACCTTTTCATTTCAAGGAAGCCTTTTACAGCTTCTCTTTGGCATATCCAAATTGCCAGCAGCACTACTCTCGCAGTTTGGGGCCATTAAGTAAAATAAAAGGGTGACCTGCACACAGCCTCTAAGATAATGTGACAGTGGATCTAATCACCAAGGTGGTTACTGAGTGACTAATGGGCAAGAAGCCTCTAGAGCATGTAGACGCTGGACAAAGCGATGGTCACATTCAGGATGGGCTAGCACAAGATGTCATCCTGCTCCTCAGAAGGGGGAGCAATTTAAAACTTATAAATTGTTTATTGCTGGAATTTTGGTAGAGTTAAAAGAGGTTCAACCACTTTGAAGAGCAATTGGCAGCATCTGGTGAAGCTGAAAATACGTATACTGCCAAGGCCTGGCAATTTCACTCACAAGTAAATACCATAGAGAAACTCTTGCACCTTTGTTTAAGAATGTCGTAACAATATTCTTTGTAAGAGTAAAATACTTGTAACGGGGTAAATATCCTTTATCATATTAGATAATTACATTGCATCATTGTCACACAGTGCGATAGTATATTGAAGTTAAAATGAATGATTTAGAACTACATGTATTGTGTTTTTTGATAAGTCTCAAAAACAGATTGCAGAGCAGGGAGAATCGTAAATTGTAGAATGATATGTACAGTACATAGAACATCATTATTTGAAAAACACAGCATGCACTCATATGTATGTAGATATATACACAGACATATACATAAATACTCTGCAGAAAGTATATATCTATATCTAAACATATCTGTAGAAGAGAAAGGACTATATATTTATAAAGCACTTTTTTTCCTGTAATTTTTTTCATTTGGAATGCTGGAAAGAAAGAAGGAGGAAAGGGAGAGAAGGAAGGGAAGAAGGAAAGGAGGAAGGAAGGAAGGAAGGAAGGAAGGAAGGAAGGAAGGAAGGAAGGAAGGAAGGAAGGAAGGAAGGAAGGAAGGAAGGAAGGGAGGAAGGAAGGACCTAAACGAAACACGATGAAGCTTTGTGGCAGATTCCAGGGTGTTAAATGGCTCTATGTACTTTTCTTCACATTTGAAGTATTTTATTCCAAAAAGGAATACTTAGCTCTTATAAACATTTCAGAAAATACATAAAAGGGTGAAACAAAGTGATCCCTCATTCAAAGAAAATTAATCTGAACATTTTACTGCATGCTCTTCCAGACTGTGCTGTATTTTCATTAGCCTGCACCTCATATACATAATTTTTTTGGTGCCCTTTCTGAAGAAGCCAAAATTTCTCCAAACTGTTCTTCTGACTCATGAGGTGAATGACAGTGACGCCTGCTCTTCTCTGAGCCTTTGGGACGGCTTCCTTTCCTTAGTTCTGCAGTATTTTCTCACGGTTCCATAGCCCCGTTGTCAAGCAGACTGCGTGGCTTGTCCTTTGCCCACTCTCCACTTGGGGGCCATCTCAGTCCATCCCAGGTCTACAGTTGAATGAAGGACACCGTTCTCAAACCAAGTCCCTCTGTCCGACAGGCACTCGTTGGGACCACCTTTGCTGTTCTGAAATGAGAAGTCTCCCAAATGCACCACCTGACTTCTGACATCCTTGAACCAGTATAGCTCGTTGATGAAAAACTACAATCCCCGTGGGGCTCTGCTCCCGGGAGCCCCGCCTTCAGGGCTGCGCCTGCGTATTCTGAGCGCGGACCACAACTCCCAGAATGCATCGTGCTGTCGTCAGCGTGGCCGTACTTCCTGCCGGGACATTTCCTGGGTAACTGCGGCTCAGCGAGTCTTGGGAAAGTTTAGGGTGGGAGGGGTTTGTGGGCCGCTTGGGAACTTTGGGGAGCGGCTTTTATTTTTCTGTCCCAAAAAGTAGCAGGTCTACAGCAGCCAGGCGGCTTCCTAGTTCTCGGTTGCTTTTCCGAGCCGGGAGAGGGGCCGTTGCGCCGGTGGTTCCCGGCCGGCTCTGCATCCCTCCCGGGGGTGAGACAGGCTGACATCCCCGCTTTCGTTGGAGCGGTGGATTTTATTTTATTATTTTTTTGGTCTTTATTTTGTTCGCAGGCACTTAGTGGGAAATTAGAAGACTCTAGTGGAGTCCGCAAGTCGGATATTTTACGCCAGAAACCCACGCCCACGCCCCCGAGTGGTTGTCCTTGGTTACAGTGCGGCGCTTTGCTTTGGGTGGGCCTGGGGTCCCTGCGGCCTGATCTCTCGGCTCCTAATCGTCAACGCGCTCTGAAGACGGGGGTGGGGGGGTGGGGGGGGTGTATGAGGGGACAGGAGAGGCCGCCCCACGCCGCCTGGCTGAGACCCTTGGTGTGTGTAATACGACGCCCTTAGGGTGGGCACCTCCCGGGGGCTGCAGCCCTCAGCCAGGGCCCAGAAAGCAGACTCCCCGGTTCAGGACTGAGCGGGACCTGGGGGCACAATGGGCTGAAGAGTGCGTGGCGGGTGGGAGGTGGAGCAGTTAGAGGGCACCCTGAATTCCTTTTTCAAAAGATGTCCTGTTTATTGAGGAGGAACAAGGCACGGTGCCTTGAGACCTAACTCTACTATTTTTTTTTTTTTTTTTTAACTCTTTAATCTTATACGGCTTCATTTACCTCCTTGAGTCTTAGTTTCCGCATCTGTAAAATGAGGCTGATTTTTACCTTTTCTCCCCACAAGACAGTTTTTGTGAGGGCAATTCATAATAAAGTAGTGAACATAGTTTTTAAAAAAAATTTATCTTTATTGTTGAAAGTGTTACACATGTCCCCCTTTTTCCCTGGCGTTGACCCCCTCCACCCTGCTCCCGCCCCCTAGCCCAGGCCTTCCCCCGAGCTATTTTCTATGTCCATGTGTGACGCATATAGGCGTATAAGTTCTTTGGTTAATCTCTGCCCCCGCCGCCCCCTCTGAAATTCGTCGCTCTGTTGCATGTTTCCATGTCTCTGGACCTATTTTTGTTCTTAAACTCCAAAGTCACCTGAGAGTGAGTGGGTGACGATAGCAACCGTATTGTGGCAGGTGTCATGAAAGGCCAGGGCAGCTCGGCCTGCCAGCTACCAGAAGAGGTGAACTGATGGCCACGGGGGTCAAGGCTGGGAATTCAAGCAAGTGAACAGGGGAAGGGCCTGAGAATCTGGCCCCATTCATTTGCTTCCTGTTGATACATGAGGGGGCATGTGCACTCAGCTGAGGAAGTTCTGCTCACCAGGATTCTTGTTTTCTCCTGAGGTTGTTGCTTTGGACAACAAGAAAGGTTAGATTAAAAAAAACAACAACTTTATAAATACCCTGACTCAACCTTACCATAATTATTCCCACACACAACCAACAGGCATTTTTTAAAAATCCAGAGGAATATTCACTCACATTGAACCTTATACATGTCTTCTTGCTTGTATATAGGTACAAACAGAATTTCTAGTTTTGGCGCCCTTTGATAAAACATAATTTTTCTGATATGTGGGGCAGGTGTTTATCAGAAAAATACTAATTTTTATAAAGGTAGTATGGACCTGGTCATTATATCATGTCATGTTTGATTTTAACTTCTTGTGAGGAAACATTAAGAGTCACGAAGCAAAATACGTTTCATGTAGAAGAAAGGCGAAGGCCGGGTGTTTGAGGTTTTTTTTTTTTTAGCCTTCCTGCTTCCTGTAGTATCTGACTACTGCTAGTTGTCCTGTTCCATGTTTATTTAAGGTGTGGGCAGATTGTGAAAAAATAGACCCTTGGCTGCAGCATTCTGAGCTCTGTTTTTGCTCCTTGATTTCTGCTTCGTTCTGTTGTTATGAGAAGTAAGTGGGGGAGAGAGTCATGTTTAAAAATGGTAGATTCTTTTAGCAGTTCTTTTTTGTTTTTTGACCCAGGGCCATTTATTCACCTAGGGAGGAGTGTGGAATTTGGAGTAGCATTTTTCCGTGTCATCCAGTTTAGGATGGCTGGACTTTGGTGGGGAACAGTAGTCACCTCGACCTTCCTTTAAGATTACAGGATAATTTCTTATCTAAATATTAGGGTTATAAACAGTTCACTGTTCTGTGCTCTGTTTACCAAGTGTAAAAAATACTGATTTAATCAGAATTACTCTTTGCTTTCCTATGTATTTTGTTTTAGACAAGTTCATAATAGAGAAAACAGTACTTTCAAATGTATTATTTTCAAATTAAGGGTAATTGATGTCAGTTTAATTCAGTGTCAAATTGAGACTAATCGATGACCCGTCCAAAGCAGTAGTGTATCTTGATAAATCCTTTGCTAATAGAATAGCCTAAGATAAAATTGAATAAGACTCCACACGTAACTTTGTTTTGTTTTATGGTGGGATAGCCAAATCTGTATCCTTTCTGATAATTAAAGCATCTGTCAGAGATGGAAGACTCAGCCTCTGTTATTAACCTTGTTTTATAGCCTCAGACGTTTTGTTACTGGACAGGGCCCAGCCAGGAGTGGGTCTCCCCCAGGCCCATCTGTAGTGTGTGGGTTCTTGACTTCATGCAGGAAAGATTGCATAAGATGAGTCCAGGTGACTTTGAGAGTGCATTTATTAAAGCTGGGGACAGTGAAACAAAGGAAGGACTTAGGGTAGAAGAAGCAAAGGAGAGAGCCTAGGCAGGGGCTGCTTTGGCTCCTTAGAAACGTTATAGGGAAGAAGTGAGCCAAGGTGGGACTACTGTTAGCTCACTGGAAAGTCAGAGAAAAAGGAGGCCTTAGAGACAGGATCAGGGGGTTAGCCTGGGACGAGCTGCTGCTGTCTGCTGCTCCCCTGGTTGCAAGTCTCGTGGGAACCTTAGAGTTTAGGAGGAAGTAAAAAGTTCATGCCCTGGAAGGAGCATGGGCGTGCTCTAGACTGAGTCCACAGTGGTGTTTTTTTCTCTTGTGGGCTTTATCTTCTGTGGGGGAGAATCTTAGGGGAGTGTTTCGCAGAATATTCATCAGCTTTCCAGGTGCATTTTTAATATGCTGATGCATCAGAATGAATATATAGGGGAGTTTGGGATTACTTTTTGGTCTGCTTTACTGTTTTACTTTTATCTTGGGTCTGTCTGGCTCTAATCAGTATTTTGTTATTTATTCTCCTGACTTCATCCATCCTTGGGTGTAACTGGCACAAATGGCATTAACTGGGTCTCTGTTATTTATTTTCCCAACTGGGAAAGAACCTAAAATAATCTAAACAACTTTTTTTTTTAACCCTCACCTGAGGATATTTTTTCCATTGCTTTTCAGAGAGAGTGGAGGGGAGAAAAAGAGAGAGAGAAACATCGATGTGAGAGAGACACATCGATTAGTTGCCTCCCACACAAGTACATTGAACCTGAGACCCTTCAGTCTGAGGGCCGATGCTCTAACCACTGAGCAAAACCTAAACAGCTTTTAAAAGAAGAATGAAGTTGAAGGCCCAATGCTACCCAACTTTAAGATTTTTTGTAATAAAGGTACAGTAATCAGGACAGTATAATGTTGTTATAGAGATAGACAAATAGATCAATGGAAGGGAATGGAGAGACCAGACGTATCTCCACATACATATAAACAATTGATTTTCAACAAAGGTGCAAAGGGAATTCTGTGGAGAAAGGATTATCTTTTCAGTCAATGGTGCTGGAGCATTATGTATCTCTGTGCCAGACAAGGCAGAACAAAACAAAGCAAAAACCCAACACAATACACAATATACAGAAGTTAACTCAAACGGGTTATAGATTTAAATATCAAACTTAAGATTGTGAAACTTTAAGAAGAAAATATCTGAGAAAGCATTTGTGACATTGAGTTTGGCAAAGATTTCTTAGCTATAACACCAAAAGCACTATGCATTTAAAATATCAATAAATTGGATTTATCAAACTAAAAACTTATTTATTTAGAATTAGCCTCAATTAAGCAGGTTGCCTTGAAAATAATATAGTCTATATTACATGACAGTTTTTCAAATGTGGGAATGAGCATACAGATGAAAGAGCAGGAAAAGCATCTGTCATTCTCATCATAGCAAATAATGTCACTGGGCATTTGTTTGTATTTTCTAACTGTCAGTCTCCTCTCCTACCCATCCTCACCCCAGAATATAAATTCTGTGACAGCAAGGGCTTTCTTTTGGTTTACTGTGCCCGACAATAACATACACTCAATTCTTGTTGATCAGGTAAATTATACTCCTCAAATCTCATCCAGGTTTAACAAGCCAGTTTCCTTAACAAGAAAATGTTCTCAACAGTAGATGCCGCAAATGGATGCCAATAGCACCTACTTGCTTAAGAGTAAATTCATCTGAATGAATGCTTATAACAAGAACTCCACCATGTTGTTCCCCCAGTGATCTCAGGATGTATTACATGCCTTGTCAAGTAAATGCCAACACGCAGGGTACCTCATGTAGTCCTGGTAAGAAAAAAATATGCCAATTTTTTGGGAAAGGAGGAGGGCTGACAAACTATGTAATTACAATAAATTGTTCAGTGACATTATTTCATTCACTTGCTTACACTCTAATCACGTCCAAGTTTTCACCTGTTTGGTAAGCTCCAAAAGGCCCTGGAGCGCTTCTGGTAGGAACCTTCTGGGGTTGCCTTCCTGTCCTGGCCGTGGGTCTCCAGTGGTACACCATGTAGTGCGGCTGTAGCGTGGTCAGCAAGCCGCGATCGTGAAACTGACCTCCTACAACAGTGGTGCGTCTGCTGGACTGTGAGAGTTCCTCACTGCTGGGCCTGGTATCTCTGCCAGTCACGACAAAGGCATCTTGCTGCAGATCCACCTCAGCTTTCTTGCTGAAGTCCAGCAACACTCTCCGCACATCTTGTTCCTTGGCATTTCCCAAACAGGTAGCATCTTCCTCCCAGGAAGGTGCCAGCATTTCACCCAAAGGATCAACCAACTTGACACCATTGCTTTCCTCAGGATTGTACGATGCTGTTATCATGACTCCTATTGCAGATTTTGTCTGTTTTGACCTCAGAACAGGTAATAATCCCATGCGAAACATGACATGATCAAGATGTTCTGCTTTCATTCAAAAGCCAGCAGTCCCATACTGAAAAATGAGTCCACTGGGCGTGGCATGTAATGCTGAGTGTTTTGCAATAGCATCTAAATCCATGCCTCTGCCAGAAGACTCGCCCTCACCTGCACTGAGCTGAGAGGCTGCCTCGCGGCAGTGCCTAGTACCAGCCAAACTAAAAACTTTTGTTCTTTGAAAGACACTATTAAGGAAATACTGGGGGGAAAATATTTGTAAATCATGTCTGATGAAGGATTTGTATCTGGGATGTAAAAATTGTCAACAACAACAAAACCTTAAAAAATGGGCAAAAGATTTGAACAGCTGCTTTACCAAAAAAGGTTCGTGGATGGCACATGAAAAGATGATCACCTTCATTAGTGAGTAGGAAAATGCAAATTAAAACCACAATGAAAAACCACAACTATTGGAATGGTAAAAATATAAAGTCTGATTATATATCAAGTGTTAATTAGGATGTGGAAGAGCTGGAACTTCCATACGCTGCCAGTGGGAATGTAAAGTCATACAAACACCCTGGAAAACAGCTTTGCAGTTTCTTAACATTTTAAATGTACACCTGCCGCATGATCCAGCCATTCCATTCTAGTTATCTATCCAGGATAAATAAAAGCATATGTTTATACAAAAGACTTGTACATGAATGTGTATAGCAGCTTTATTGTGATTGTCCCAGACTGGAAATAACCCAGTGTCCATCAACAGGTGAATGGATAAACAAACTATGGTATGAATAATACTCAGCAATAAAAAGGAACGAACTATTCACGCATGCTGCAACGCGCCTGAGCCTCAGAATTATGCTGTGTGAAAGAAGCCAGACCCAAAAGAAAGAGAGTGCATATTTGATGATTTCATTTATAAAAATTCTGGAAAATGCAAATGCGTATATGAAAGTAAATTGGCGGTTGTCGGGGTAGGAGGGAGGACTTCCAAAGGGCATGAGGCAACTTTGGAGCATGGTGGAGGGTGTGTTCATTATTGAATGTGGTATGGTTGTGATGGTTTCATGGGTGTGTGCATACACTCGTGCGTATGAAATATATGCAGCTTACTGGATCAATTACTGCTCAATAAACTTTTAAAATTAAAAAAGCAGCAAGAATAATATACATATTCCCATCCCTCAGCTTTAATAATTTTTAGCATTCTGCCATTCTTTCCAGGAGCTTTGCCATAAAGGGGAGCAAAGAAAGGGGCCATACCTAGAAGGGGATATGAGATCAAGAGAGGATTTTTGTTTTTTATTAAGGTGGGATATGCCACAGCATGTTTATATGCTGATGAGGGGAGAGGACATTTAAATGGGTGCAGAAAGTAAGAGGAGCTGAGAGAGGCCTTGAGTGGGCAGCCAAGGCTGGGCTGGTAACCTGTGTGCAGGGTGGGCTGGCCTGGATGGCTCGTGCGCAGCAGGAGGGGAGACAGGACAGGGATGGGCTTGCTTAGTAAGCACAGGGCTCTGTTGGTGTGCCCGCAGCACCCGCAATGGCAGCAAGGAGAGTGCCGTGGTTAGGAGGCCTTTGTATGATCAATCAAAGGTGTCGCTCGCTCCTCAGTACTTGGTTTTCTTGGATGAAGCTTCCGGCTAGGACACCAATGAGTATCTTGTGCAGATTCCTAGGTCTCTCCAGCTGGGAAAGGAGAATGCCCGCGACTCCAACTCTCCTCTGAAGTGATGCTCACTTAGAGCTGGAGTAATCAGTTGATGGAGATGACAGAAAGTCCTCTCGCCTATGTAATCAGTGTAAAATTGTATTGCCATTCAAGGTTTTTAGTGTGAGTGGTATTTCCATAAGCAAAAACCTCTGTCCCCTGTCCCCAGCCCCCTTTCAGTACTTAGTACCATCACTCCTGCCACCATTACTTATACAGCAAAAAATAGCAGTAGTTACCATTTATTGAGTGGTAACCACTCCATCTTCACAACAGTCCAGTGAGGTAGATGGTACAATTAATTCCTGTTAATAGCTGTGGAAAAACGAGCCTTACGAAGGTTAGGTTACTGCCCAAGGTCACATTTCAGAAGTATCAGAGCCAGAATTAAAATCCAAGTCCATGTGATTCGAAACAACACGGACAAAAGAAAAAGCTTTATGTTAAGTGAAGTAACCAGATACTAAAGGTTATAAACTATGTTATTCCATTTACAGTACATTCTTTAAAAGGCAAACTAGAGAGAAAAGTCAGGATGGTATTTGCCAAGCCTGGGAACCACAGGAGGGTAATGACTGTAAAAGGTTAAGAAGAACTTTTTGGGGTGATAGAAATGTTCTGTGTCTTGATCGTGGTGGTTACAGAACCATATATGTTTGTCCAAACTCATCAAACTGTGCTTAAAAGGGGTAAATTTTATTTTTTATATATTATACCTCTATACACTTGACTTTAAAAAATACAATAAAGGTAAAAAAGGAACTGGGAAAAAGAGTGATGGCAGAAGATCATGAAGAGACAGAAGAAGGAATGGGGCTTAAACTAGGGCAGTGACTGCTATTTTAGAGGCACAGGGCTTAAGAACCCTTGCCCTTGGAATCAGATAGACTTGAGCTTGAATGTTGGCTTTGCTGTATACTAGTTGTGTGATCTTAGGCAAGTTATTTAACTTCTGTAGTCCTGTTTGTTCATCTGTAAAATGGGGTGATAATAATAGTACCCATTTGTGAATGCCTAGTACCACGTCTACAGAAGAGATCACTACTGTGTTGTTTGAGTTGGTAGTAAGAGAGTGGAAGGAGACAAGGATGATTCATAGGTTTGGATTTGGGTGATGGACTACCACCATCTGGCATATAGATTTGTATTTGACATACAGGTTTTAAACATTGTGAGATTGAAGAGCTGCTCTGCCAGACACCTTGGTGAGCCTGCCACTGAGAGTTGCAGACAGACATCCAGGGCTCAGTTTATAGTGAAAAGCTGTAGCCCATATTGGTCTAACTTTTAAAGCAAAGAAATAAAATCACAACATAGAGGATGGGGTTCTATTTTTAGTTTAGGCTCATGTTGAATATATATATCTCTCTGGGGTTCCCACTGATAGTCTAGCAGTTAATTTTATTGGGCTGATATCCAAGGCAACTGTTGTTGTAACTCCCTGTGTCTGAAACATGGTAGGCACTCAACACATATTTGTCGAATGAATCTGTTGAATAATTTCCCCTTTGCAAAGTATCAGAGGCTTCTGGAGTCCCTGGACTCTGACTGGATATAGGTGGACTTGGGATGTAAACTCGGGAATGGCTGCTTAACTGAAGACTTCTTTACATTCATGGTCTCTGGTGATAAGATGGGAGGAGTTGGTGCTACTTACTACTTGGTTTCCGTGACTTTGCACCAAACTGGTGGTTTCCTTTTGTCCTTTCTTCCAAACCATTTCTCTTCAGTCCAGCTGCAGTCCTCCCTGTGTGTTCATTGCATGTTTTATTGGACTGGCAGTTGGAACCATGCAGGAGGGACCTGAACCTTCTCTGAAAATTGTTTTTCTGACTTTCCTTTTGTGACTTTGGCAACAGGTCCCGGGAGTGTCCTAGGGAGAATAAGCCTGAGCATCACTGCTTTATGGTGGAAAACCATTGTAGCTCATCTTGACCAGCTCAATCCAGTTTGGGCACCAAAGTCTTGTGTCCCTAATCGTGCAGGAGCCTGTGAATTCAATTAGAATCTGGAGTGACTTCCTGACAACCACCAGTCGGGATGACTGCATTCCCTTAATTCAATTGGGCAGGATGGCACATGTCCTAAAACTCACTGTTGTCTCTCATTAGCAGCTATTACTTACCACCCAGAGTCCAAGGAAACAAGTTTTCAGTCTGTGCTCATTTTCTTCTGTGGACCCTCGACTCTCACCGTGTGTTTTCTCAGCAGACTGTGCATGGAGCAGGTTGGGTCTGAATGTCATGGTTATTGAGCAAATTTGAAAATAAGTGGGTTTGTAGGAGTCAGAGTGAGAAGAGTAGCTGGTCTGGTGAGAGGAGGGGGAAGTTAACGGACTGCAGGAAGGATGAGTCATAGCTGCTCTGAGCTTCAGAAACAGCTCAGCCTGGCCAGCTGTGGGCACTTGCCTTGCCAGGTTAGCGTGTTAGCGAGTGAGTGATCTACGCCCCCAACCAGGGAGGGACAGGAATGAGCTGGGAAGTCCTGAATAGGAAACTCCATACTTAAAAACTGTATCTTCGTACCTCCGTTCCACTTGGGGATAGTCTTTGAGGACTAGTCATCCATCTGAGCTCACAGGAGCAACTTGAGGGAGGAACTGCCAAGACAACAGGGGCTGGAATACACAGAATCTCACCTTTTTTAGTAGAGTTAAGCTGAAGGATCTGCTGATAATGCATATTCAAAACTAGGACATCGCTAATGCTTCATCACTTTTCTCAATTCTGACAAAGTTCTTATTTTTATTTTTATTTTAAATATGTCTTTATTGATTTCAGAGAGAGGAAGGGAGAGGGAGAGAGAGAGAGAGAACCATCAATGATGAGAGTCATTGATCGGCTGCCTCCTGCACGCCCCCTACTGGGGATCGAGCCCACAACCCGGGCATGTGCCCTGACTGGGAATCGAACCACAATCGCCTGGATCATAGGTCGGTGCTCAACCACTGAGCCATGCCGGCCGGGCTGACAAACAGAAAGTATGCACATACATTTACTCATAACACCCTTAAATGTGCTGGCGGAAAAAGTTTGCAATAAAAAGAAGCTGAAAAAGAGAGGCATAGCAATGTGGTTAGGTTCCATTTTTACCACCGTAAGACTGGTGATCTCACTGGAAAGAGGCTCAGAGACGTCAGACATGTGTAGAGAAGAAAAGGGCAGGATCAACCATTCAGCATGTCCAGGTTGAACAACATCCTTAAGCAGGAGTTGTCTGGAGAGACTCTTGGATCTGGTAGACCCCAGGAGGATGCTGTGGCCCTTGACCTTGGTGAGGCTATGAGGTTAGGCACAAAAATGGGGAGCAGGTGGAGGAATGTTTCCTTTTCCTTTCCATTGCCCTCCTTCTTGGCTGTGTCCTCTTAGTGTACATTACAAGGACGCTCGATTGTCACTCGCTTCATGGCTGACGACTCTACTGTAAAAGGCCCTTCAGCCAGGCTGGTGTGGCTCAATGGTTGAACATCAGTCAACCCATTGCGGCAAGAAGTCACCAGTTTGATTCCCGGTCAGGGCACATGACTGGGTTTTGGGCTCGATCCCCAGTAGGGGGCATGCAGGAGGCAGCCAATTGATGTTTCTCTCTCATTGATATTTCTATCTCTCTCTCCTTCTACCTTCCTCTCTCTCTCAAAATCAATAAAAACATTTGGGAAAAAAAGGCCCTTCAGCTCTTGGGCAGATGTAATCAGATGAGGACACTCTACAGATGCCCATGGGTGTCCCTCCTGGAGTGGCTAAACCTCACAGCCACGTATTTTTAGAATTTTAAGGAAAAACTTGAACGCAGACTGGTGGAGTTTTGCAAAGGAAATCCCCCCTAAAGTTAAAATGTTATTAAAATTATGGGGCGCACTAATTAATTCACTCAGATGACATTGTCTTTCCACTGTGTACACCGCTTATTAGTTAGGGATTCACTTCTAGATGTAAACTGTGGGGACTAAAAGAAATTAGTCCCTCCTTCTCAGTTCTTCTGTCCAGGCTAGTAGTCAAATTAACAGATTAACAGGAGAAAATAAAATTCTAATACATGCATGTGGGGAATTCACATATGTAAGCGTGTTCCAAAGCGAGTGAGACAACAGTGGGTGCCGGCGTTCTGGACGGGCAGGAAAGGGCAGGGGGGCAGGGAGCGGTGTGAGATTTCAGAAGTGAGGCTGGGTGCTTTACAGGTGGCTGACAAGAGGGAACTCACTGGCGGGCAAATTCTTGCCAGGTAACTGAGAAACCATAGGATGGGGGACGGCTAAGAGGCCCCTGCCCGAAGCCACCTATTTACGGCATTGATTCAAATCAGGCCAAGGTGGCTTCCTAAGATCTTCCCAAAGCAGGTTTCTCTGTCTGAATCTCCTGGGCAGGAGAGGGGGCGGTTCAGAGGCTCTTTCTGAGTCTTATTTCTTAATAAACAGCTTAAAACCAATATCCCAAAGGCAGCTTTGCAGAGGCACAACTTTGGTTCCCTTCCTGACTGTTAAATAGCAGCCCTGACAAATCCACAGACTCTTCTCATTTCGCCTGGGGGGGGGGGGGGGCATGAGGGCTTTGCACGCCCCCTGCAAGCAGACGGTTCCTTTTTCAGAAAGAGGGCCGCAGGCTGCCCGAGGCAGAGCTTGGTCATCTCAGAACAGCTCTTTCTTTTCTTCTTTCTTTCTTTCTTTCTTTCTTTCTTTCTTTCTTTCTTTCTTTCTTTCTTTCTTTCTTTCTTTCTTTCTCTCTCTCTCTCTCTCTCTCTCTCTCTCTCTCTCTCTCTCTCTCTCTCTCTCTCTCTCTCTCTCTTTCTTTCTTTCTTTCTCTTTCTTTCTCTCTCTCTCTCTCTCTCTTTCTTTCTTTCTTTTGTTACACTGCTAACTTGCACACATTCAAAACTGACTGTGGCCCGGCTGGAGCCTCATCGAGTGCACTGAAGGGTTGCCGGGTTGATCCCAGGTCAGGGCACGTACGTGGGTTGTGGGTTCGATCCCCAGTCGGGTTGTGTATGGAAGGCAGCCAATGTTTCACTCTCACATCGATGTTTCTCTCTCTCTCTCTCTCTCTCTCTCTCTCTCTCCCCCTTTCCCCCTCTCTCTAAAATCAATAAGCATGTCCTTGGGTAAGGATTTAAAAAGAAAAAAAAATAAACTGACTCTGTAGGTCTGGAGCTTAATTGGAGAAATATTTTAAATTCTGCTGATAGGTGGCCCTTCACTGATTCCTGGAAGTGGAAAATATTTGCTTTGGTTGAAGCAGCTCCAGGGACAACGCACAACACTCAACCTCTCCCACCGAGTGGTCAAACAGCTGCAGGTTATTACAGGAGCTGGAGAACATTCTGTATTTAAAGTGAAATCTCCACACCTCCCAGCAACTGCAGAAGCGTCTCTGGCTCCCATGAACAAGGGCCTTTGAAATGCTCCAGCCCAGGACCAATGTCTCTGCTGCAGGCAGAGGGCACAGCACCGCCTACATCCCTCAGCCACTCCCTGGGAAATCTCCAATTGCGTTTACTGAGTCGGGTCTCCATTTTCTCTCCTCCGAGCAAGCAAGACAAACCATAACTATTAATGAAGATACTCATTAAATAAAGTAATATATATCTAGAATATCCCCGCTGAACCTTCCCCATTGTAGCATCTAAATGAATGGAAGAATAAAAAGCCATAAGAATCCCAGATCGGGCTTTAATCCTGAAGCATAGAGAGACCAAAGTCATTATATCCCCAAGGCACCGAGGGCACTTTTCTCTTGCCCAGCAAAAACATCATCCTGGCCCCTGAGAATCTGATACCTGACATTGCTTCCGATTTAATTAGATGCAAGAAAGGAACAAAAGACAGATTTCAATATAAGAATGTGAATGCCTAACCATTTTCTGTCGCAGAGTCCCTGCATGTTTTTCTTCCTGCATCTTGCCAAGCCTTTCACTGTACTCTTACCTACATTATCTTGTTTGAATTTCACAGCCATCTTGTGAAGGAAACAGGTGACAGAAGTGATTCTCGCCACTGTGCAGATGAGGACACTGAGGCGCCAAGAGGTCTCATGGCGGAGAACCAGCGGTAAAGCTCGGCTCCGGCACCGAGAGTGAGGGTTTAGTCTTTGCTACTGTCCAGGGGGAGTTGAGGCGGTCTGTGGGTACAGCTATACCTGTGTGTGGGTGTCATGGTATCAGTATGGGGGTGGGGAAGGTAGCCAAAAGGTTTAGAAACAAGGAAAAGAAATGGAAAAATGGATTAGCGGGTGAGAATAACTTGAGAGTTATGCTAAAGTGTGGCTCAGCGCAGCGAAATCAGCCCCGTGTGCGAGAGGATGGATGTATTAAATGAGCAACTATAATACGGTGCCAAATGTCAGGATTTCTCAAAATGTGGTCCAGGAGAAGTCTTTGGTTGGCACCCAAACTAGTCACTGGGTGTTGCTATTAGCAGATACTGTGGTCAGCAGGTGGGGTACACTAAGACACTCACAGCTTTGGGATAAAGTTAACCCCTGGGAGTAAGGAGATGCAGCAAAAGATAACGCATAAAGCCAGACTAAAGAGCAGTCGGTAAGTCACTGACTAAGGAGGTGGAGAGGCCCTGAACTAATCGGTGCATTATATCAGGACATCTGGATGAACTTATCTGAGACTGAACTTAAGTGTTATTCATCTGGAGAAACAGCAACCACTTTCTCTAGGGGAGAATGGCAGTTAATAGGAGGGGGTGGCTAGACAGCAGGGATTCGGCAGAGAGGTGGGGGAGGGATGTGAGTGACAGTCACCGAAATCCCCTATTTGTGGGCCAGGGTGCTTTCTCAGGTGTCTCGGGGCCTGGGATCCCTGTGCTCTGACTTCATGCTCATTGGGCAGCCTCCGAGGGACCTGTTACCTGGAAGGGCCTGCTGAGGATGGAGTAAATAGTCTTTGGAAAGACCGATTCCCCCTTATCAAGCAATACACTGGCATTCTGGTTTCTAGTTCAGGTCTCTGGGGACAGCTGGTATGTGTGCTCCCTTGACACCACTGATTATGGGGTTTCTGGGTCATCAAAGCAGAGCCCTGATCTTAAATGTGAGGAGCATGCCAAGGCCCTCTGCCCAGTTTGACTGTCCCGTATGGTGGACAGCCAGTCTCCTTGGACCATAGCTCTGCTGATCTCCTTTGGTGACAGTGGACACAGTGCTTTTTTCTTTTATTTAAGTGAATAATTCACGTGTAGCAGTAGTCTGGCTCAAGAGCAAGAGGAACCCCATACCGGGATTGGAAAGAATAGGGGTTCTCATCTTGGTGTTACCACCAGCCACACCTTTGATATTTCAAGCTATTTAACCCCAGCCTGGATTTCTTCATCCATACAGTGACGGGATTTCTTTGGGGGATCTTTGTAATTTGCCCACGGCCATTTAACTGATTGGGGCAAATGCCCTTTACCCCATGCCACTTCCCCTACCCTACTCTACTTTTCCTTATGTAAACTTGGGAGTAAAGCCAAGGAAAAAGCCAGGCAGGAACGGCATTGCCCTTTGTCATCTGGTTTGGGAGTCACATGGTATCATTTCTGCTGTAGCCTTGTTGAGGTAGTCACAAAGGCCTACCCAGGTTCAAGGGGAAGAGACAAAGACTCCCCCTCTTGATGGAAGATGACAAAATCACATTGTTAAAAGAGCACGTGGGACAGGAGATACTGTTATGTCCACCTTGGGGCTAAGAGTCAGTTACAGTCTACCCTCTGCCGCAGTGACTCACACCCCCTCCCCAAGGATGCACAGCACGCTCATCCTCTCCCCAAGACCTCCAAGTCTCAGTGCCTTATGGCATTAGGACAGTTCAGGAGGGAACAAACACAGGATTTTCCTCATGACTCTCTCCGTCCTGCTGGGGCTCCCACCCCTATTCCTTTGATTATGAAGAGCAGGTTTCTCTTGGGTCTTTGTCTGCGCAACTTCAGGAGTTCTGAGTTTCAAGTTGTCCTGAGTCTGTGTTAACAGATGTGGAAGGAAAAATACCCAAGACACTCTCCTACCATCTTATCGATCTTTCTTAAAGTGTTTGATTTTCCTCCCCAGCCGACTTTCCTTATTTCCTTCCAGAGTCCTCATGAGTCACAGTGTGGATTCTGAACAGTGTTTTTAGATGTAAACAGTGGGAGAGAGACCGTGGAATCTGCTTACTCCAACTTTGCTGGAACCAGACCCAGAGGCCATTTCTTACTTTGCTGGCCATCTGAGAATGAGAAACCACTATATTTTTAATCTCTGCAGGCCCTGTCACCTTTATAGTTAACTGCTTGCTCTTCAGCTTATCTTTACACTCTCTCGTTTTATTGCAGGCAGCTGGATGAGGCCAGGTGGCACTTACATTGTGCCTGGAAGTGTCCTGAGCTAGATCACACAGTTCATTAGTCCATTTTCTGTTTTCCAAGTTACTATGGGTGTCAATATTGCTAAACTTCCCACCACTACATAAAAGTGTCTCCTTTCTCCCAGATTCCAGTAATATTTTCCTCATATTTACGTAAGCCTCCAGGGACAGACATTCAAGGCCAGTCCCAGAGCCAGTGCACATGGTCAGGTTTTTATTACAGCAGCACCTGCTCTGCTTCCAAAATCTGCATCAGTGAAAGTGTGATCAGAGGAGCAGAACCATCTCCAGAGAAACAAGGAATTTATAGTGGGGATTAGAGCAAACATGATTATGGGAGCTGGGTAAGGGGCCTGTGCAACCTGTTGTCCCTGTGTCAAGACTTGGGTCTGTCGTCAGCAGGACGGGCTGGCTTCAGGAGGGGGCGGTGTATGTGAAGAGGAGACGTGAGGAGAGCGAACACCAACTGGAACCTGTGCGGATGAGGTGGGACCCGTGAACTGGAACCCGCGTGTCCCACATTGGCCTCTCATCCCTGGTGTCCCACCTTCCAAGATGAAGGCAGCCTGCAGAAGAGCTGGGCAGTTCATCATGGAGTTACAGACCTAACCCGGGTTCAGAGAAGCTGAAGAAGCCGTTGGAGGAACCGTTGGCAGAGCTGTTGCCCCACGTCAGTGAGAGGAGCCAGCAGACTCACGTGCACCGGCCTCTGACTGCAAACACGGCTGCGGCCCCACCTCTGCCTTCCAGACACTGCTCAGGTTCTCTGGGACACATCGTTCCGGCAAAGCCACCACAGTCCCAGAGGCCCTGGCCAGGCATTGGGAGCACAGCCTGAGGGTGCACAGTGGTTGTCTGCAACGGCAGAGACTGGCTGCTTAATGATTTGTGTGAATCTAGCGCAGAGAACTCACACAGAGGCAGGGAAAGCGAGTGCTTATAAATCTGACAGTAGGTAACTAACAAATACAAATGAAGACATGTCCAGAGTAAATTTTAACAAAACGGCATTGAAATGATTATTAACGCTGCCCAAAGTGGTCATTAAGATGTTAGTAGGTTTTCTAGGGTTGCCATCATGAGTACCACAGTCCAGGCGGCTTAATCAGCAGACATTCATTTCCTCACAGTTCTGGAGGCTGGGAGTCTGAGACCTTGGGTGTTGGCAGAGTTGGTTTCTTCTGAGCCCTCTCTCCTTGGCTTGCAAGTGGATGCTTTCTTGCTGTGTTCAAATGGTCATCTCTCTGTGCGTGCACAGGTTTGGCATTTCTGTCTGTGTCCCAACTCCTATAAAGAAATTAGTCATTGGATTGGAGCCCATCCTTGAGACTCCAGGGTAACGTAATTAGCTCTTAAAGGTCCTGTTAGGACTTTAACAAAAGAATCTGGAGGGGGCGCAATTCAGCACATAGCATTTTCTGTGGCATAATATTTTCTTCTTGGAAATTTTCGAACTACAACTGTATACGGAAGATTAGGCCCGGCCCAGTGGCTCGGTTGGAGTGTCGCTCTGATATGCCAAGGTTGTGAGTTTGATCCCTGGTCAGGGTACTACAAGCATTGACCAATGATGCATACATAAGTGGAACAACAAATCTCTCTCTCTCTCTAAAAATCAATCAAAAACTTAAAAGAAAGATTACCCAAAGCCTTGAAAAATAGTCAGCATTCATCTTCCACACACCCACTGTTTTATACATTACTGATAATCCTAGATTGTCATCTCTTAGACACCTGATGCTACTATTGAGCTATAGCGTGGTGACTCTCTGCCGCTGGTGGTGGTCAGGAAGGGAAGATGGACGTGATGTGGAGGGGAGCGAGTACAGTCCGGAACCGGGCCTGCCTCTCATCGGAACTGGTGTCAGTCTCACCACCTCCAAGCCTTGAGCTTTGAAGGTTCCTGGTGCGTTGCTTTAGAGATCTGTGCTGAGAGAATTGGGTTGGAAGGTGAGCTAGAGGGTTGGCCCTTGCCGCATGGAGTTGCCCCTTCCCTCTGTGCTGGGGGCCTGGAGTCTCCTTGCTCACCTGTGGCTACTGGCCATGGTGAGTGGCCTCTCATCTGTCCCAAACTCTGCTCCCCTCTTCGCTCTCTAGTTCTTTGCAGGGGAGGAAAGAGCAGAGCTGTGGATGCCACTGGGGCGTGATAGGCAGCAGGCCAGGATCCATCCAGGACGGTGTGGGCAGGTGCAAGTGGGTGGGGGTGGATGGTAGGGTCACTGGCCTCACATAGTCAGCTAGTTCTGCGGCGGCAGCGGGAGGAAGAGTCCCCGCCACACCCTGGCTCCAGCTATCCCACCCCGCCATTTATGTACCCTACCTGCTCGGGCCTCTCCTGGCTCATGGCCTACATTCTGCTTCTGACTCCTACCTTTCCAACCCAACGCTCATGTCCGCTGTCCTAGCTCAAGGTATGGCTTCCCTAGGGTTCTTTCCCTGGGCTCTGGGATCCATTCCGGTGGCTCTGGCCTTGCGAGAATCTTCTGAGTCAGACCCTACATTCCCACCCGCTCTTCAGCCAAGGGAAGAGTCTCCCTGCTACCTTGGCTCCTGCGGAAGCAGATGGTCTATTCTTGTAGAGCTCCTATCATGGGTCATCTCCAGGTACCCAGATGGGATTTGTCCGCTCCGGTATCTGTAATGGCACCTGGTATCTTGACAGCCTGGTGAAGATGGCGTTATTTTAACACAGTAACTGGCCCAGCACGTTAGAATAGTGACAACGGGGCACAGCGCATGATGCTTTACCTCCACCATCTCTACTTCTCACAACAACCCTGAGACAGAGCCTATACTCCCCACTATGGGGAGAGAACTGGCTCCCAGAGAGCAACTTCACATAGTAGGACGTGAACGTGTCAGAGCAGGGACTTGGGCCCACGTCTCCGGACTCCAGGGCCACACGGGCCTTCACAGAGATATGGGTCTCTATGAAAACCGGCCTCACCCCAGCATTATCGTCATTCTCTACAGATTTACTGCATTTTCCTCAAATCCCAGGTCGGAAGTTGGCTCAGAGGCCTCTGTCGGGATGCTCCCCTGGGTACCCGGTGCACTCAGTTACACTAAAACAACTCCCAGGAGAGCCTCATTCGCTGAGTTGCTCTGAGTGACACATTATCTAAATTAAAACTGCCACGTAAATGCAAGAGGAGGTATTACTGCCCTTCTCTCCCGGGTGGCCTTGACCTGTGACCTCTCCCTCTGGCATCTCTTCCTCAGACTGGTCGCCCCCTGCACCTCACAGAGCGTGTTTGCATTCTAAGCCAACGCCCCTTAAAATCTTATGTGTATGTTTTCTTTATATATTTTAAGAACAAAATAATACATTTAAGAACGTACCAATGTAAGTCTTAGTCTTGAAACACGTGCAGCACTGTGGGGCTGGCACGGGGTTTATCAGCAGAACTGGCATTCTTGTTCCGTGGGTTGAGAAAGGGCACGTGAGATCCTTTGTTTGCTTAAGACGCAGCTGGCAAAGCAGCTCCGCAAACCAGGATTCCTCCCGGTCCTTGGGAATCTCTGGGAGGACCAGGCAAGTTGGTGTTTTACAGAAGAGGGACCTGGGCAGAGTGGGCGAATGACGTGGCTGCTTGATACGAGAACGGAGGCCTTCGGAGCGAAGACCTGTGCACTTTGACTGTGCCACGTACTAAATTGATTTTCCTTTTTTCGAGACGGCTGCTGCCTCCTCCTGGCTCGTGTGCTGTGACGAAAGGAAACCTCATCTTCATGTGGTTCCCGTCCACGGATCACGCCGAGAATTCCGGGCTGTGCCCAGCGCTCTGCTGGCTGTGCGGGGGCAGAGATGTGGCCGGAGTGACGGCGAGGAGTCCCCAAGCCGCCTCTGTTCCCACGAGGCCGAGCCATGCAACACGCTGGCTGGTCCTCCAGCTCCCTAGTCTCCTGGTGCAGCAGGTGAGGGACATCTGTCCATGCCAGCTGCGGAAGGAGCCACCAGGGCAGCGGAGTGCAGAGCCGGCCCGGCCTCCAGAAAGCTCCTCATTTCCTCCCGGCTGCCAGAGAGGACAGAAGGGTCTCAACCCCACCCTCCCATCCAGGACCGGAGGCTGAGCTCGTAGGTACTGCATCCAGTCTGATAGCATATGACCTTCTGCCGTCCTTGTCCAGGTTAAGTGAGACCTTATGTGAGCAAACCAGCCATGCAAAGGGCTGGAGAACATTCCAGGAAGAGGGAACAGGAAGCAGAAAGCCCGCGGAGAGAATGGAGAGGGTGAGTGTTAGAGGCAGAAAGGAGACCGGTGTGACTAACGCGGGCTCCGGCAAACTTCTGCAGGGGGCCAGCCAGTAAGTGTTTGAACTTTTATGGGCCATTGGGCCTTGGTTGCAGCTAGTCAGCTATCGTAGCACAAAAGCCACCCTGAACAATTCACACGCGAATGAATGTGGCTGTGTTCCAATACAATTTTATTTATGGACACTGACATTTGAATTGCATATCATTTTCACATGTCACAAAATATTGCTCTTCCTTTGATTCTTTCCATCTGTTTAAAAATGTAAAAACCATTCTTAGCTCAGGGGCTGTGCAAAAACAGTTGGCTGGGTTTTGCCTGGGGGCTGTAATTTGCTGACCCCTGGGCCAAAGCATAGCGAGTGAGTGGGAAAGACAGTAGTCCCAAATGCAATGACAGATAGTTAGGTAGGCGGCCAGACCATGTGCAGAGGTGTCGTAGGCCATTGAAGGGAGTGCAGATTTTATTCTAGTCGCTACGGGGGATGCTTGAAGGGCCTTAGGCAGGAAAGTGACACAATATGTTTTAACACTATTGCCTCCGAGCCCAGAATGCACTGCCAGGAAACAAAAGTAGAAGCAGATACGAAGGAGCCTGCTCCTGCAGACCAGGCAGAAGTGATAAAATCCTAAAATGGGAATTAGATCCTCAGCCTCGAAAGGAGTAACCTCGGGGTGATAAGGTGTCTAAGCGCCCGGCAGAGTGCCAGGTACGTAGTATGTTCTCAGTAAATGTTAGCTCTGTATGCTTTTCTTCCTTCTTTCGTGGTAAAAGCCTGGGCATATTGGTTTGGTTCAAATGTCTCACCGCTCTCAGAAAACTGGGTCATTTTGCTAAAAATAGGTCAGATAATGTCATGAAAAGCAAGCAGACATATCCTGACGTTTTGTTAATGACCCTGTGATAGGATGTGTACGTATATTCAAATTTTTATTGAACCACATGAAATAGCTAAATTTTTTTCTACTGTATAAGGTTTATCAAGGTTACTGGCCTTATTATTGCTCTGAAAATACATTTAGTTTTAAGCTATTCAGTCTTTCTCATTTAAAAGTATTAATATATCAAAAAGGGTTGAAAAAATTATCGTTGGGCAAAGAGAGAAAAAACAAAATTACCTGATCACTGTGCCAGAATTAACAAACAAAACACTAGTCTTTATGTGCCATTCCATTTTCCCCAATCTCTTGATCTCTCCGGGCATTGACTAGGAATAAAAATGTAAGAAACACCAAAATCAAGAACTTGCCTGATATTGGAAAATCATCTACTTGGAAAGGGGGATAAATTACCAAGGGCCCCCTGTGGGACCACACAGGACCATGAAGTTGAAGAGAGGTTATGATTAAAATCAAACCAACGGAGAATCTGGGCACTAAATGAAATAATGTAGTTATAGGGACAAAGATTTTACACCTATTTGATCTTGTGTACTTGGAAAGGTAAAGGTGGTTCGCCAGGAGTTATTAATATTATATATACAGCATGAGCATGACTATGCGTGTAGTTCTTGCCTCTGGAGGCTCTGAGGGAGGGTCCTTCCTTGCCTCTTCTGGCTCTGGTGGCTCCAGCGTTCCTTGACTTAAGGCACCATCACCGCCGTCTCTGCTGCTGTCTTCACGTTGCCTTCTCCTCTGTGGGCGCATCTTCTCCTCTCTGTCTCTTGTAAGGACATTTGTCTTTGCATTTAGGGTCCACCAGGACAATCCAGAATATCATTTCCAGACCCTTAATTATGTAAGCAAAGACCCAATCTAGGTTCCGGGTGTTTGGATATAGAGATATCTTGGGGGGGGGGGGAATCATTCAACCCACTACAGCAGTGAACTCTGTCCTTCTCAAAAGGTTACCTGAGGGAACTGGCAGCATAATTTGCCTACATACATCCTGTAACTTGATACACTGCTCTCGGGTTATTTCCTCATTGTTTCCAGTATGCAAATCTTACCTCCTTAACTAAGTTCTAGTTTTGTGTTTAGTACAGGGCTTTTAAAATTGAATTTACCAACCTGATTATCAACTAGTCTGATGTTTTTCTTATGGTCAGGCTGAATGTCTTAGTGTTTTATTGCTGCAGTAGCAAATTACGACAAATTTAGTGGCAGGCACAACACAAATGTACAAATGTATTACTTACAACTCTGTAGGTAGAAGCCCGACATGAGTCTGACTGGGCCAGAATCAAGGTATCAGCAGGGCTGTGTCTCCCTCTGGAAGCACTGGGGAGATTCTGTTTCCTTGCCTTTCCCAGCTGCTACAGTTCCTTGCCTGGTGGTCACTTCCTCCATCTACAAACCTGGCAACTCCCTGTTCTCCCTCTCTCTCTTCTGCTATCGTCAAATCTCTCTCTCTCTCTGACCGTAGAGCCAGTGAAGGCTCTCCTCTTAACTCATGTGATTAGGTTGGATCTACCCATATAATCCAGAATAATTTCCCCATCTCAAAGTCTGTGTCCTTAATCTCGTCTGCAGAATCCCTTTTGCCATAAGGTAATAGATTCACAGGTTCTCAAGTTTAGAAAGTAGACAGTTTGGGGACCATTATTCTGCCTATCACATTGGAGTTGCGGGTTTTGGGGAGGAAGACCACAGAGGTAAAGTGTCATTCCCATCACATCATATCAAGGCTCCATGCTGTCAACATGATTCATCACTGCTGATGGTAACTTTGACCACCTGTCTGAGGTCATGCTTGTCAGTTCTCCACTGTAAAGTTACCTTCCCTCCTATTTCCATACTGTGCTCTTTGGAATGAAGACAATATGTGCACCCCACACTTAATTGGGAACAGTTATGTTCTACCTCCTTGAGGGAGGAATGCCTACATAAAATTATTTAAATTCTTCTCTATGGGTTGTCTTTCTCTCTTTATTATCATTGATTTATATCAGTGTGGACTCATAGATATCTATACTTTGAGTTATAACCTAATACTTGTTTATTTTTTTGTTCAAATTGTTTCAGCACAGGCCTTTTGGCTCCCGTGTCCCTGTGACATACCTACTTCATTTTGTTTTTTGAGGACTTCCTTACTTTCTGGCACCAGGTTCATCTTGTATATTCCCCACCCCATTCCCAGGCTCCATCAGTTCTCCAAGGAGCCCTGGTTTCTTTTACTGGAGAGGAGATTTAAGAATCAAGATCTGGGTCTAGGTTCATCTAGTAAAACGTTCCTTTCAGATGTTGTGCTTTTTATCTTAGAAATTTTATTTGGTTCTTTTCAATATCTTCCATTTATTTCCTCATTACTGCAAGTGCAGTAGGAAAGCTGCCTCCAACAGGAAGCATACATAGTCATAGGCTCATGTCACTTGTCGCTCTTTTCTCAAAGATCAGGGTCTGTGCTGCATATTGCTCAGTGCCTGAGAACAGTTGTTTCCTATGCTTTGTGCAGTGTTCTAGGTGTTTACTGCAGGAGGTCAAGTCCGGTCCTTGCTACTCTTTCATGGCCAGACTGTCCTTCTAGCTCTTAGCGGTGATGATAGCCTTGATATAGGTCTTCATACCTTTATTCACAGGTGCTAGACCTTGGGGTGCTTTTTAAATATGGAACATCATGTTCCTTAAAATTTTCTGAGGAATTTTCTTACGTCTTTACTAATTTCCTGTCTACTGTTATCTCAATTCTCATTTCCTAGAATTTCTATTAGATATTGGACCTTTTGGATTGAGGATCCATTTTTCTTATTTTTTTCTATTGTCCATTTTAAAAATTATACTTTATGTGAGATTTATTTGTTTATCTTCCAATTATTCTATAAAACTAACAAAAAAATCTGTCGTATTTTTAATTTCTAGGAGCCTTTTCTTGTTCTTTAATTGTTTCTTTTTTATCATTTTGTTTTTATTTTATAAATACAATCAATACCTTCTCTCGCATCTTTAATGATATTAAAGTTTCTTTTGAAGGTTTCTTTTTGGCATCATCTTTGTTTCCTCTGAGGTTTTTTGTGTGTATGGGTGTGTGGGTGTTTTTTTTAAAATATATCTTTATTGATTTCAGAGAGAGGAAGGGAGAGGGAGAAAGAGAAACATCAATGATGAGAGTCATTGATCGGCTGCCTCCTGCACGCCCCCGACTGGGGATCGAGCCCCCAACCCGGGCATGTGCCCTGACCGGGAGTTGAACCTTGATCTCTTGGATCCAAGGTCGATGCTCAATGGCTGAGCCATGCCAGCTGGGCACGCCTCTTTTTAAAAATTTATTATTATTATATTTTTTTAAATCCTCAGCCAAGGATATTTTTCCAGTTGCTTTTTCAGAGAGAGTGGAGGGTGGGGGAGAGAGTGAGAGAAACAGAGAAACATTGATGTGAGAGAGACACAACCTGCAACTGAGGTATGTGCCCGTGGCTGGAATCACTCCAGGAACCCTTCAGTCTGGGGGCTGATGCTCTAACCACTGAGCAACCAAGCCAGGGCTCCTCTGAGTTCTTTATTTTTTGTTTTCATCGTGGTTGTTAGAGCATCTCTTAACACCTCTGGTGTTTACTCTTAAGAGTTAAGGCACCAAAGCGCTGACCCGACTGGAAGCTCTATGTCCGTGTTTTGGGCTTACGCACGTGGTTTTCCCTGAGACAGACTGGGGAACCAGTTGGTGTTTTCACTGAGGCCTTCAAGTATCACTGTTTGCAAGTATTTTCTCTGGGGTAGCACCCTCCTATCTCCTCTCTGGCAAATTTATTCCGGATATTGGTGATTCCGGGTATTGGGGTGGAGATCTCACTGTGCAGCACTCAGACTCCCTCAACACTCCCGCTTTGGGAGGAACTCTGCCTCTGCCCACCTTAGCAAGGGGGAGAAGAGAGGTCAACAGACTGCTTGGCACCTGGGTGGGGTGGAGAACTGGAGGCTATAGTTTCTCCATAGATAGACTTTTAATTTAATCCTGCTGCCTCCTGCCCAGTTTTTTCTGTCCCTGTGCCCATTTTGGGTTCTGTACGGAGAATTTGCTTGCTTCTCATAGATATCCCTCCAACTCCCTTTGCAGGCCCTAAAGCTTGACCTTCCTTTTCTCTGCTCAGCCTTTTGTACCCCTCTTTTGAAATTCTGTCTCCAGATATGGTGTGTGCAGACATCTACTGATTTCCTAATGATGTATATGCATTTCACTACCTGTTCTCCTTAATGTTTCTCGGTGAATTTTGAGAGAAGGTCGTTGGGTGGGTACGTCTTTACTCTGCTTTTCTGAAAACAGAGTCTCACTTTAAAAAAAAAGTTTTTATTGACTTTAGAGCAAGAGGAAGGGAGAGGGAGAGAGAGAAAAACATGAATGGGAGAGAGAAGCACTAATCAGTTGCCTCCTGAACGCACCCCAAATGCACCCCAATTGGGGACTGAACCCACATCTGGGCATGTGCCCTGACAGGAAATTGAACTGGTAGCCTTTCTGTGCACAGGATGAGCCACACCGGCCAGGGCTCTCTCACATTTTTATAGCAGAAAACATGATTCACCATATTATGAATTCTTATGATCCCTTTTTTAAATTTAATTAAAGCCTAAATTTGGAGATAAAGCAAATTTTAATCTACTTTGGGCTTCATAGTGGCTAACCGGAAGAAATAAACTGTATAGCAAAAGGGTTGAAGGCACACACCACCGAACACCTGGATACAATACGAGTTTAGTGCACAGGTGTTCTGCCTACATGGCCACAAGTTAAACATCTGGACATGAGATATTTTCTTCTGTAGTTCTCACCAGATGTTTTACATCGGAACAGACATAGCCACGTAATTAAAGTAACTTGTGAGTGGAATGCTGAGTTCACCAATAAACTTGAGGCCACTCTCCTGTGCATCCTGAATGTGACCATACATAGGTGCTCGGCCATCACGATCTCAGCTGGTCCTCTGAGGCGTCCCCTCAGAGGGTCCGAGGAAGTCACACCTGCAGGCACTGATCTGGCCACTCTAACTGCCCTCCCTCTCTTCTCAGGAATCAGTTCAAGTATCACAGGGAAAAAGTTTTCAGTCTGTAGTTTTAGAGGCTGAAGAGCTGCCTTAGGATCTTATTAAATGCACATATTTCTTCCACATGTTGGATCTACAAGTCTCTCTCCCCCAACCCCCACCTCCAATTTTTAATTGAAAAAACTTTTCCTAATACAACCAATATATTTAATTTACGATTCGACAAACTCTCTTTGGCTTAAACACAGAAC
Organism: Miniopterus natalensis; assembly: GCF_054644295.1. Classification (NCBI taxonomy): domain Eukaryota; kingdom Metazoa; phylum Chordata; class Mammalia; order Chiroptera; family Miniopteridae; genus Miniopterus; species Miniopterus natalensis. The sequence continues at coordinate 7,550,580 of NC_142082.1, read as the reverse complement.
TGACTTGGACTAAAGGACCAGATGAGTTTGTTAGATGGGTGTTCTCTGTGGGATGAGAGGACCTTTGAAAGTCTTAAAGCCTCTGACAAGGCTTTTGAAAGCTGGCTGTTACACACACACACACACACACACACACACACACCACCCCCCCACACCTTTTTTTTTAAATCCTTACCCACGGATATTTTTCCCATTGCTTTTCGGGGGGGAGAGAGAAAGAGAGAGAGGGAGAGAGAGAGGGAAACATTGATGTGAAAGAGACATATCCAATGGTTGCCTCCTGCACACGTCGGACCTGGGATGGGGATTGAGCCTGCAACTGAGGTACATGCCCTTGGCCGGAATTGAACCCTGGACACTAGAGGCCACGGGCCAACGGCCAAACTATTGAGCCAAACTGGCTAGGGCCAGGAATCTATTTTTAATTACTCTTTATTTTTAACCTGTTTGTTAAGGTAGAGCTCCAGTCCCACCACCTCGGGGGAGTCTGCTGAGCCCCTTCCTTTGGTTGGCCTTGCTGCGCTTCATTGTTTTCTACCTGGAATTGTTTCCTTCGGGGCTTGACTCATGAAAGCCTCATGGTGATATAATGGACATCTATTTCCTGCTAAATACTTCTTCAGAAGAGGTACAAAGAAAACCACTAAGACACGCAGGTGTCCCGAGGCCACTGGGCCTGGCAGGGACGTACCCCTCGCGCTGAGCAGGAACACGCACAGCGCTGTGGTAAGTGTACTCCGTGGGCCGGGCTCCACGGCTGCCTTCCTGTGAGCGCGTCCCGCCGGCCTGGAAGGAAGCCGCGCCGGTTCTTTAAGATGATGCAGATTTTATCAGTGAGGAGCAGAGAACTCTTAATGAGAGCAGGGCTCACGCTGGCCTGAGAGCAAGGTCCTTTCTTCTCAGTTGTACGCTGTAGGGAACTCTCCCTTACCACCCAGGAGGCCGAGGTAACACAGGAAGGGCTGAGTGGGCCCTCCGCGGGCGGAATAGGGTCTGAAATGCCTGCCCGCTTAAAAATGCCTACATCGTGGGCCCACTGGGCGGCTTTGGGCTAAAGCACTCTTGCAAGAAGGCCCCTAAAGTGACATAAACATGGTGGATAGTCAAGGAAAATCTAGTTATAATTAATTATCCAGGGCAAGTCACATATACACACACACTAACAAAATAGAAAGCAGGTGTCATGTGCTTTTACTCTCTTTAATATGCTCTATATTTCCAAATTTTCATTTTGTTTTAAAATGATCATTTTTCCTTGATACAAAGATAAAGAAATTAGTAAACCCCCTGTCCTCAAGGTGACCAACATTAGCAGCTTTGTATATACACCTGTATCCTTTTAATTCAAACTTTTTTGGGGGAGGGGGGTGGTCACTGTGTCTTTGCAAAAAGGAGACCATAATATGAGCATTTCTTGTACCTTGACTTTCATTCTTTATAATACATCCCAATCCCCTCTCCAGATCAACAGATATTCTTAATTTGCTCCTTTTTATTGGTGCATAACATCACCACAGTTTATTCAATCATTCAGTTCTGAAAGACATTCAAGTTCTTTCCGATTTCATCACTACAAGTAAGTCTCTATTGCTCTACTATCCAACTATATTATTTGTAGTAGAAAATATCATTTAAAATATGGAAAAGGGAGATAATTAGTAGAAAATAAATAGGTACTGAATGATCAGATAAATGTATTAACATGTTACCTGGGAGTGGGGCCACGTACTATTTGTCTTACAATAATCATCTTTTCATTGTGGGCCTCTCTCCCACTGTAGACGGCAAATGCCTTGAAATCAGGAACCAGGCCTCTTTCCTGTCTCCTCCAAACTGCTGAGCACAGCCCCGCAGAGGGCGAGCATGCCAGGCCCCCACCACCCACATGCTCTCATAGTTTCTTTCAAAAACAGCTGTTTAGATTTCAGAATGAAATTTCCCCATGTGTACAGTGTTGTAAAATGGTGTATTCCCAGGCCACCCCACAGACTCTTACTTTAACCCATAATGAATGTAAAGTCTATACTTACACTGCTTTAGCTTCTTGCTACTTCTGTGGTAAAGAATGTTCTGAATTCCAAATGAGCATCTGCACACAGAGAGCCCTCCACTACTGTGCGTGTGTGTGAGAGAGAGAAAGACCCATCTTTCCTTCATCGCCCTCAAATGAGAAGTTTTCTCTCCCCTTCTGCTAATCTGGTTGTATGGGGAAATTAAGTAATCAAAATAGGAAATGTGATGACTAAATATGAAAGTGCCAGAAGGAAGAAAGGCGAAAAGAACAAATTTGACATAAACGTTTATTATTTTTCTTAGAGTTCTCATTCATGTTTGAGATCTAAGAATTTGAATTTATTGCTAAGAGCATAGCAACTAAAATTTGCATATAAGTGAAATGAAAATTTACAATTAGAAAAGATCCATTAGTTGTTATAGATTTCTCTTAATTCTTAATCTTTTTCAAATGGCCTATTTAAAACATGATGTGAATCAAAGCAAAAGGTTATTTAAATATTAATAATGATCATGGGATGTATCAGTTATTAATACTGATTGATGTTGACACAGGTTAATTTATAAATATCTTCTTATCTTTTCCTTTGGAGAGTCAATATTTGAACTGCTAAGCTTAAAAACAGAAATGCATTTTAAAAATAAATATAGGAGAAACTATATAGCATTTGTAGGAAAGATTATCTTCTATGTAATTTAAAAAGACATTTAAAAATTCTTAAAAGACTGTGATATAAGCTATAAGATGTATTAATTATTACTGTACTTTCTTTTTTGAAGTACTATGGAAGAAACTAGCTAAAACTTACAAGTAATTTATATAAAAATCATAAGCATTTCAAGGAATAATTTTCTGAAATTACCTATAAAATATTATTTAAAATTTTACATGAATAAAACTAAAATCTATTGTTAAAAATGTTAACTTTTCAATAGGAAAACATCATCCATAGTTCCATCACTCAAACACATGCACTATTAATGTGTTGATGTAGCTCCCTTTGGTTTTAATTATATGAACATCTTTGGGGTGCTCATACTATAAATACAAAATTTTTTCTTTTACTTCAATGTAGTATAAACATTTCCTACTATCATACTTATCTTAAGTTCATCATAAGCAAAAACACCAACAAGGAAAAATGTATACGTGGTAAAATATTTATACGTATTTTGAAAGATAACAGATTTAGGGATAATGTTCCTCTAATTTTTCAACGAGGGAAAAAGATTTGTCCAAAAAGTGTTATAGAAGCATCGCCATCACCCGTGGACGCTGTGAAACGAGGTCTTAATTCTCTTGGTTCTGCGTTACTGAAAAGCTGGGAAGTTCTCATTACGATAGGAAATTAAGCCGGGCTGGTGTGGCTCAGCGGTTGAGCGTCGCCCCATGAACCAGGAGGTGACAGCTTGACTCCCGGTCGGGGCACGCGCTGGGGCTGGGGCTCGACCCCCAGCAGGGAGTGCGCAGGAGGCCGCCCAGCTGTGTGTCTCTCTCATCGATGTTTCTCTCTCTCCCCCTTCCTCTCTCTGAAATCAATAAAAACATATTTGAAAAAAAGATAGGAAATAGAAGTGAGGATAAATGGAGACAGTCTGAGCGACTCCCGCGACGATGAACCTTAATGCTGGCTCCTTACCGGGGCTGGCGCGGCCGCGTCCGGGCTCTCGCAGCCTCTGTTCCTTGCTGCCCGTGTTCCGTCGTCTCCTTCAGTCTTAGTTTTTCATTCATGGTTGGTCATGTTTTCTTTCTTATCTTCAATTATTGGAAAATGAAGTAAAACTAATAGCCAGTTTTCATGGCCTTGATCTTTTTTTTCTTTAATGCAACAGAACATTTTCCTTTCATGAAATCTTACTCAAGACCTCAACATGTAAAACAGAAAAAAGCAGACCTTTTCAGGTCGTCAAGAGAGGAGTGGCGTCAAAACCCAGGGCCCACAGCTTGAGGTTGAGGCTGTTTCAACCAATATTTGCTTTCAAATTACAAAACGTTCAAGGCAAATTGTGAAGTTTCACTCGAGCTCACTGTTCTGCTAACGCAAAATCAGTTAAGTGAAAACGATTACATAAAGAGTTTCTGATAGGAAAAAAATCTAAAACATTTTGGATCAAAAAATAAATACATTTGAAGCCATTAAATTTTGGAACAAATATTGATTTTGTGGTGACAGAATCTCTGAAAATAATCACTGTTCCCTTGAAACAGTCTGAGGAAAATAGCATGTGTCTGAGACCCACAGCTGAATAGGTCTTTCATGTATGTTTTTTTTTAAGTTATTTTGCCGGGGGGGGGGGGGGCGCGTGTAAAAAGAATGAAGCAAAATTTTGCTTTATTTGTGGAGACGAAAGAAAGTTAAAGGAAGATAAATATTTTAACTTAGGAATTCAAAATGAAATATAAATAGACTAAATGGTTTCAGAATATCAGAAGTGCGTTGTATTTCCTCCGCAGATTCACCATGCAATGGACTGAGAAGGCCGTGGAAGAGCTGGCAAATTCCTCTAGCACATCCTTGCCTTTCATTGATGTCGGGGAGACAACTGGGACGTTTATAGACTGAGCTTTTAAAATCACAGAACCCTTCGAAATCTTTCCATTGATCTTAGGGTAACATGCAAAGTCTTTGATCTGACCTCTGCCAGTGTCCTTTCTCATTCACAACTGAAGTCACACTCGCCTTCCTCTGGTTCCCCGAGTATGCCAGCCCTTTTGTTTCTTAGGACCGTGGTCCCACTCTTCCCTCTGCCCAGGGGCTCCAATCGCACAATAGGTCTTCCCAGATGTAATTAGTTCAGATGAGATCACACTAGAGTATTGTGGGCCCCTCATCCAATATGACTAGTGTCCTTGTGAAAAGGGAAGGTTTGGACACAGACCCACACCCAGGGTGAACACCGTGTGCAGATGACGGCAGAGATCGAGGGGATGCTTCTGCAAGTCCAAGGTTGCTGGCAAACCTCCAGAAGCTCGGAGGCCTGGAACAGGTCCCTCCCTCACCAGCCTCAGAGGGAACCAACCCTGTGGACACCCTGGTTTTGAACTCCCAGGCTCCGTGACTGTCAGACAATAATTTAATGTTACTGAAGCCACCTGATCTGCGGCACTTTGTTACGGCTGCCCTAGGAAACTAATGCAGCATCCTCTCATTCGTCAGGTCTCGGCTTAAATGTCACTTTCTCAGAGGAACCTTGACCATCCAGATCCCCCAGGACTTTCTATCAAAGCTCTTGTTTACTTCCTTCAGAGCACAAAAACAAACCTGTAACTATCTGTTGGTCTGCCTGTGTGTTTGTCTGGTGACATTACCGCCTCTAGAATGTGGGCTCCAGGAGAGCAGGGGCCTGTCTTGCCCTGACCGGCAGCCCTGGCAGCCGCTCCCGGGGTGTCTGTGGCTCCACAGGCGAGGCGGGGAGTGTCTGCGAGTTGCCCCCAAGGAGGTGGCGGCAGCGCCCAGAGCGTACATTGCTCGTCGCGTGCATTTGGGACTCAGCGGAGAAAAAGTGTTGGCAGGAAGTGAGGGGATTTAAAAATGCTCTCAATTTTTTGTTTTATGACACTCTCCTGTCTTTCTGGTTGGCAAATTTCCAGACGTTAGGAAGTTTAAGGAAAAGGGACACACGCACGTCATCAACAGCCTCTGCATGCTGTGCGTGAGGCGCTCACGGAAACGCTGTGAAAGCCGCAGCAACCAAGTCTTCCGACGCTCAGACCCGGGAACCCTGTGGTTTGCCGAATGTATGTGACACGTTGGAAATTTGTTTCTTGTTTAACATATTTTTTATCCTTGCTCAAGGATATTTTATCCATTGCTTTTCAGAGAGCGGGAGGGGGAGAGAGCATCAGTCGGTTGCCTCCCGCACGCACCCCGACCGGGGCCAGCCTGCCACCTGGGCACGTGCCCGACTGGAATCGAACCCGGGACCCTTCAGTCCGACACCCTGAACACTGAGCCAAACTGGCTAGGGCTGTTGAACGCATTTTTAATACTCGTAACTATTATATTAATTCTTTCTAAAGAACTTCAAGGCAAAGCTATAGACACTTCTTCCTTCTGACTTTAAAAGTAATAAAAGCACTAGTTTATCACCATTCGGATGCAACAGAGAAATCACAGCAAAACACAGCTCAGAGAGTATTTCTCCCTTATTTCATCAGAAGAACGGGACAAAACTTACGTTTATTACTGAGGACTGGGTCATATATTACTCGGTTCAAATTCATGGTTTTCAGAGAATAACTGCGAAATGAACCTCATCTCAGAGTTTCTACACAGATGGCAGACACCGTCCCACGAGGTAACCGGCAGGGTCTCCAGCCTGATGCCTGCGACCCTGAACTTCGAAGGCTTTCTCGACGTTGGCAGAGTTCCGCTGCCTCAGCTGAGCTCTGACTTGGCTGTTTGTTCGACGTGGGCTCCACAGCGGCCGTCCCTGCAAGGCCGAGCCACAGTCTGCTCTGCCGAGTGTGCGACACTCACGCTCCTCATACACAGCAGCCCCTGCGTCACCGCACCGCCGCGGAGAGCCTCCGGGGTCTCGGGGACACTGGAGAAAATCCTACACCCTCCGCTTTAACCTACAGCTGTGACTGCAGATGGGGGCGACGTCGGTGCCATTACCGGGCCGATACAATGGCAGTTACCATGCCAGTCCCCCGGACTGTAAGAAAGCCGGGGAGGCAGAGATTTTCACTTCTCTTGTTCACTGCTGTATCCCCAGAGCCGGGGAAAGTTCTTGGGCACTAAAGAAATGTTTGTTATACTTGATTATTTTATGAACCTATTCTGATTTATTGGAAAAAGAAATTAAAAACCCATTCGAAAGGGGTTCACCTTGAATGTATCTTTCAATGTCTTCCTTAGCTGAGACCCATTCATGGAGAGATCGGTCGTTACCTGTCCAAGCAATCACTATCCTGACTCTACTCCCCTTCAAGGAAATGGGTCCGAATGCATCCAGGTAGCTCTTCCTTTCGGGGGCTTCATTCCACAGCTGGACATAAACATGCCTTGCTCAGGAGGTGACTCTAGTGTCATCAGACTGCTCAAACAATGGTTTTTGTATTAGACCAAGGGGTTTGGTCAGATTTCCTTGATATGGCACAAGTTACTTTTTCCAGAGACTTTCAAAATGGTTAGATTTTGGTATATTGATCCCCGCCCCCCCCAGAGATTTATGACTATATGCATCTCATCAAAGGGCTAAGAAATATTTCTTGATTGTGTATTTCAATACCATGTGGATTTTGGGGTCGTATTTACATTTTTGGTCTGCAGTGACATGTCATCGAGGGCATGAGACCAGAGTGAAATTTATTCTATGATTTATGAGCTTAGAGGCCTGGAAAATGAGAACCAATTCCCATGCCTCAGGGAGCTCCGGGGGCTCAGGAAAGGCTGAAGCTGGTGATGCCTCCCAGTCCCCTGGCTGGTAAGGAAGTGACAAGTACAAGGCTGTAGGGAAAGATGTGATGAGGTTAGTTTTAGATACGTTTAATTCGCTGCACCTGAGGAGCATCTAGGACCTATTCGGGAGTAGCATCCAGAGCTCAGAAGTCACAGATTTTGGAGTTATCACTAAATAGTGATATCTGAAACTCTGGGCATGGCTCAGAGCACTCAAAGGGGAGGAATGTGGAATGAGAAAATAGGAGGGTTGAGTACAGAATGTCTGGAAACACCATAATTTAGGGGCTGGCAACAGAAGAGGAGCCAGCCAAGAAACAGAACGGGACAGAGGGATGTGACAAAGGCACCATGGAAAACGGGCAGCACGATTGGCAGTCTTAAATGTTACATAGAAGACTGAGCAGCCGAGGAGTGGAAGCGGCCCTGCAGAAAAATTACTAGAAGGAAATACATAAAAATATCTACATGTCTGTTCTTGACTGGGGAGATTTCAGGTAGCGGATTTTCTTCTTTCAACTTTTCTGTATTTTCTGCATTCTGTACAATAAACATGGATTGCATTCATATATAAAAAATACTCTAATAAAGTCTACACTATTTTATGAGCACTAAGGCAAGTCATTATTAATTTACAAGTATTTGAGTGCCCATGTGCTGGGCACCGTGCTAAGGATAAAACAATGAACACGGGGATGGCTCTGTTTTTCACAAAAAGGAACGGCAGCTGGTTTGACAAGGGAAGCGGTGAGGGCTCGTGGGGTCCAATAGTAGGAGATGCCGCTGGAAAAGCAGTTTGGTGCCAGATTATAATGGAGTTTATTTGGGGGCGAAGCTAGGATTGGAACTGAGCCTTCTGAAGTTAATTTTTTATTTAATTTGGACAGCAGTGTGGCTGCTCGCCTGGAGAGGTCGGAGTTGGAAGACAGGGAGCAGGGCCACTGCAATAGCTGAATGAAGCCAGGCGGTGGGGATGGAAAAAGGTCCAGGTCCAGAGATACCTGAGGGCAGCATCAACAGGTCGATGGGGTCCTGCTAATTGGAAGTGCAGCAGGCGCTTGAATAACATCGTTTGTTTCAATGTTGTTTTGTTCTAACATTGATGAGATGCCGCAGGAACTTAACCCGTTTCTATCCATTAGCCTATGATAAAAGTGGTTTTACACGGTTTGTTTTCTTTTTAAAATGTTTATTTATTGATTTGAGGCGCGTGCGAGGGTGGGGGGAGGAAGGAGGGTAAAAGAGAGAAACATCGATTTGTTGTTCTGCTTATTTATGCTTTTCATTGGTTGCTTCTTGTATGTGCCCTGACCAAGGACGGAACCGGCAACCCTGGCGAATCGAGAAGATGCTCTGACCCACTGAGCACCCAGCCAGGGCCTTACAAGTAGTTTCACTGAAACTCTCAGAACCCCTCCACGATGCCGTTACTGAGGAATTCTTGTATGTTGGGGGGAGGGAGACCTCAAGAATGACTACTGGGTTTTAAACATGGGTGCATGGGTGGGTAGCATGACGACTATCCTACAGAGTTGGTATATAGTGCCTCCGATTGCCTGCAGTGGCCAGTGCTACAGGACAAAACAAGGGAGTGGCTGTGTCAGATTGGATTATATAAAAGGGGAGGAGCCGTGTGCATGTGATATCTGTCTGAGCCGCCCACAAAACCGAATCCTAGCCCCCATCCGTCTCCTCCCTGCATCTGCATATTTGGGCACTTTACTTTTCCCAGGCCATGGGAGTCAGTTCTTCTGTGACAAAGAGGGGTGCGGGGAGTGACTATTTCAGAAAAGTGTTTACATCTAAATAGCTGTGGCCTCCCGGGAAAGGACCTGCTCTGGGTGGAGAAGCTTGGGAGAAGCCCGATGAAACTTCCAGTGGGGAAGAAACAGATATAATTAGATGAGCATCATTTGTAAAGCAAGAGGCCCAACCCCAGCAGGTCCCACGTGCACTGTGTAAGTGTGAGCTATGCAGGCACCTCAAGGTGAGGGCGCCTCCCCTATCCTGGCACTCTCATGACCACCATTTCACAGTACTGAAGACTGAGGCCCGGGGCGGAGATGTCCAGCACTAAGTTATGGGGGGGGCCTCACTGGACACTGGCTGGAAGTACCACCGTATAAAGCCTCTTTTCTGGGCCTGCCACGACCAAGACATTTTTGCGCAAAATCAACTCACACCCTTGCCCATGTCCTCCTGAAATAAGGTAACTCCTGTGGCACAGGAGACAGCTGGGTCTGGGAGAATGCCGCCGCCCCCTGACCAGGGGCAGGCTTTCCTTATCGCTCTGGGCGGGGCACTGGGCTCCAGGTGGTGTCGCAGATGGCGGCAGCCCCTCCAATGGTTACACCCCTCCACCGCTATCGATAAGGGTTCAGAGACGGTTTTCAGGACGCCAGCCGCCTGGCCCAGGACTCGCACGAACACCTAAGGATCGCTGCCTCGTCAGTGCATTGTCCCTTCGAGGGGGCAGTGCCACCGAGTGACCGTCGCTCGGAGGAGCGCGCCTCTGAACGCCAGGTCCCCCTGTCCCCTGACCGCACGGCCGGCGAGAGCCCCTCTGGCGCCCCGGGACGCGCTCCTGCCCCCTCCCGGCCCACCGGCGGGCGCCCCGAGGCTGGGGAGGCAGGTGCCCGCCTTCGTCTCCCACGGCGCCCCGGCGCCACCCCGCGCAGCGCACCCGCGGGTCCGCGCGGCGGGTGTTCGCGCCCCGGGGCGCCGACAGCAGACTCCCGAGCGGCCGCTTGTTGCTCGCGCCGCCGCCGCCGCGACGTGGGGAAGTGAAAATGAAATAGACTTTTCGAGAAATGATGAAAGCGGCGCGCCCGCCAATGAGCGGCGGCGGCGAACTTCCGCACCTCCCGGCGCGCCCCCGCCTCCGGGCCGCGCCGCGCGAAACAAACACTGGGGAGGAAGGGCGGGGGGGGCGGGGGAGGAAGGGCGGGGGAGGGGGGAGGGGCGGGGGGAGGGGAGGCGGAGGGCAGGGAGAAGAGGGAGGGGGAAGGAAGGAGGAGGGCGGAGGGAGGGGGAGGAGGGAGGAGGGAGGGAGGGGGCGGGGGGCGGAGGGCGGAGGGCGGAGGCACGAGCGCGGGGCGGGGGGATTTCCAGCCTCGGCTCCTCGCAGTTTCCTCTCCTTGTTTTGCTTTCGATCTGGACCGTTCCGAGGCGAGCCGGGGACTAACTTTTAGTTTTGCTCCTGCGATTGTTCAGCTGACGGGCTTTCATTTCCATTTCTCACGCCCTAGCCACCCCTAAACCTTGCGGAGTCGCACTGGTAGCGTGAACAAGCACCCCGAGAGGTAACATTTTTCAAGTACTCGTCGTGACTGTCGCGGGTGCGCTTCTCTCGAGGGCATGTTCAGGGGGACCGGAGGGGCTGTGCGGGTGCCCGCGCGTCCAGGCGGCCTGACGCGGCGTGTGGCGGACGCGGACCGCTGGGCTTCACAAATACGGACGCCGACTTTTGGAGGAACAGTCGGCGCTGCTGCGGGTCGTCTGTTTTTAGGGGAAGCAGGTCCTGCCTGCTGCCGTGGCTGCCGCTGAGGCTGCGGGGAGGAGGAGGGAGAGGGAGGAGGAGGAGGCGGAGGGCGGCGGAGGTTTAATTTCACTTTTGGATTTGCAGATGCGGGGAGGTGGCTCCATGGACGCAGAGCTGCTCTGTGTGGCTCCGCGCCCCAGGTGTGGTGCGTGGGGCTGCAGGTCCCTGGAGCCGGGCCTCCTTTTACAGCAACATCATCGTGTGCAAGCGTGTGCGTGTGCAAGCGTGTGCAAGCGTGTGCACAGACGCGCCGCCCCCGGGTCGCCGGCGGGGCGCGGGTCCTCGGCGCCCGGCGCCCGCGCCTCTGCGGGCAGCCTCCAGGGTAAATAAGCGGGAGCCCGCGGCCCGCCGGGGCCCGGGAGGCAGAGGCGCCGCCCGCCGGGGCCGGAGGAAACTTGGTGGGGCGCCCGCCCACCCGCCGGGCTCGGGGAAGGGGCGCGGGCGCGCGGGCTCGGAGCGGGGCTGGGCGCCGGGCCTGGCCGCGGGGCGCCCGGCTTCCGCGGGGCTGGGCCGCCTCTCGGGAGGGACGTCGCGTCCCCCTTCCCGTCGGCCAGCGCCCGGCCTGGCCCTGGGGCTTTGTCACTGCGCTCGCCCCGGCGCGCGGGGGGCTCTGGCGCCGCGCCTGGGGGTCATCTGCCCTGGCTGCGGCCTAGCGCCCGGCGCCTCCGGCCCCGGCAGGCGCGCCCCGGGCCGGCCTCCTGCGCTGGGCCTGACCCGCCTCGGCTACGGAGCGGGCGAGGTGGGGGCGGGGAGCCTCCGGGGACCCGGCGGTGCCCAGCTGGCGCGCTCGGGCGCCCGCGTCCCCTTGGGGACGTGAGTGCCCGCCCCGCGCCCTCCGACCCCGCTCTGGGCACCGAGCGGCTCTGGCCCGCCGGCCGACATGGTTGGTGCGGAGCCGCGGCCGCCACTTCCTTTGCGCCGGGTCGGCCGGGCTCGTCCCCGAGCGCCGCGCGCCCTCGGCCGCTCGCGGCGCCACGGCCTGGGGTGGGCTCCGGCGCCTTCCCAAGCGCGAAGGGCTTCAGGGCGCAACTCGCCCTCCTGCCCGGGGGCGCTGGCACCCCTCTTTGGCCCCTGGTCCCGGCGCATTTGCCGCCCTCTCCCCCTTGCCCCTTTAGGAGGCGGCTGGCAGCCCGAGCCGGGCGCAAGGACTGTCTTCCGGGCACCAGTGGCGCGGCCCTGGCTCGTCAGCTGGGAGTGTGACTCCTGGGACGGGCAGCAGAGGCTGCCGCGTCTTGGCCGCTGGGCTTTCTCACTCGTTTTCTAACCCCGCGGTGGAGAGTGGGGAACTTGGGGACGCTGCGCCCGCCGCCTGCCCCTCGGCCGCCTCCCTCCAGCGTGGGCGGTGCGCGCCGCCAGGGGCTGGGGACCGAGCAGACGCGGCCCCGTCCGCGCGAGCGGCCTCCGGCCCGCTTTTGATGAATGGCTGGGGAGGGTGGGAGATAGTTACGCTTCCTGTTGTGGGTTTTCAGGAATCACCAAGTTTGCTGTGGGGCCTGCAGTCAGTTATTCGTTTTCAGGCCGATTGCAAATCACGTTGGAATTCAGCAGCCTGCAGGCTTGGGTGCTGCTCAAGGGCAGGTGCGGACGGGGGTCCGGAGGCGGGGGCCAGGGTGGACGGCCTTGACGTTGGACAGAGGCGCGCCCTCGCCTCCCAGACCGGAGGGCGGCCCCCGTGGAACCCCGTCAGGCCCAGGCTCAGGCTTCCCTGCTGATCTCAGCCCCCCCTAGTTTCTTGTCTTTTTCTTTTTTGAGGGAGGGAAGGGGAGGGGTGGGGAGAAGCCTTAAAAACCCAGGGAAAAAACTCTCTATTTTTTAGGAAACTTCAGGGGATGGGCTATTTCGAGCTAAAACTGGCGTTTCTAAGGGGTAACCTTGGGGCATCTATTGACTGATGCGGGCAAAGGCCGGAATTTCACTGTAATTAGTGAGTGATTATAATTTATAACTTAGCCTGTTGTGTAAGAAGTTAGGTTTTGGCCTCTCAGATCAAAGAGTTCTTGTCTGTTATGATTTGTGACTGCTTCTTAATATTAAACATTTATATATTTCATTCTCAATGAGTTGTCTTTTTTTCCTGTTGGCCTTGAAAAGTTAAGAGATAATGCCACATCTGTCAGACTGAATTACCTGTAAAAGTGTCATCGTAATCAAAAGTAAGGGTTTGTAGTTCAGTTGGAAGCATATTATGCCCACGAAATGGTTGTCTCTGAACTGTGGCCCCACTTTCTCTTTACTCCGATTTCTGAAATACTGTATTAGGCAAATACTCAGTATACCAAAGCTAGTTAAAGATGTTTAAGCTTCTTAGTGGAAACTTTGAAACTATGGGAGTTTTACATTTGATGTGCATTAATATTCTCATGTTTCCAAGGACACTGCACTTTTATTCTTAGTATTATCGAGTGTAAGCTCTGTTGCTTTTAGAGAATTTTCATACAATCTCCTTTTGACAGAGACCAGACCACTGAACTCTAAATGGGGTATCTGGGACATGGTTCCATTATGTGCTTTATACCAAAAAGGGCTTAAAGCAGACAAGGGCCTTTATTCATTTAGTAAATTTCCCTAGAACATTCACTATGCCCCAGACACAATGCTAGGCTCTGGATTCAACTGGGAACAGGAAGACAACTCCTTTACCCTCTAGGGAGATTGCATTCTAGTTAGTGAGCTGCCAGTGCACAACTAAAAAACAAACAATGTAATTATCATTTGGGGTTAGTTCTATGGACGGTAATAATATTACTTAACTATATATCTGATAGGGCTGCTTTGGGGAGCAGATGAGATACTGTGTATGAAAGAAGGTTGTAAGTGACAGCATTCTACCAAGGTGTGAGGCATTAATTTAAAGAGTTCTATCAGATTGTTGTTAATTTTAAAACGCCAGGAAATCCTGACTGTGGATTAAACACTGACTTTCATAGAATTTTCAGCAAGAGGGGAATTTACTTATTCTGAGACTATATAAATAATGGCAAGGAGTTAAACACGGAATGACTTTTATGTAAAGCATCATAGTGTTTAACAATGAAGTATGATATTATCAGTGAATTTCTTTTTTTGCCGGGAGAAAGGTTAGAGGGTTTTCATGGAGACCAAGTGATATGCAAATAACAATGGCTGGACCAGTGTATTTTCCCTTTTTATACCAGAACAAGATCTTCCCAAACTCGCTGTGCTTTAGTGTGAATCTTCATCATTTCTCAGACTCAGTTCATTATCTGTTATTATGGGTACGCCTTGACTGATTTTAGTATTTTGCCAAAATGTCTTTAAAGGGATTCCTTAACTTGTATTTTATGAATGCTTACTATGTTCCAGCACTGTATATGTGAAAATAATGTAACAACATGTGTGCAAATAGAATAGATAGTATATATTTATAATATATAACATAAAAATATGTAAAGTAGTATGTAAAAATAATATAAATTGCTATGAAATATGTTATTATTGACAACAAAGTCAGTTCTTTCGCCTGTATAGGACACCATGTTCCTGCCCACACAGGGGTCAGAGGTCAGGGCTTTCTGCCTGTTTGTTCCCTATGTTTGGCCTGAGTGTGTGTGATCAATATTTGCCCAGGGCGGGGTTGGGGAGTGGTCCTTGTGGTGGGAATGGGAGTGGGGAGGTTTGGTTACATCTTGATTTTCAGCAAAGAACAATACATTATCCAAGGGTCCAGATTCATGCCTGAGGCCAGTATCATATATAAAATACCAGGGAAACGCACAGGCAGGAAGTGAGGGCCACAGGCTCCTGGTGCTGAGTTGTAGCCGTCCCCAGGACTCGGCCTGGCCTCGTGGACTCATGCAGGAGGCCCTAGCTGCTAGCATTTTTACCTTCAGAGATCCCTTTAAAATTTTCTCCCCCCCCCCCACCCGCCCACCAGCTTCCATCTTTTGACAAACTGCCTCTGAAACAAATTGCGTTACATTGGGAAGACTTCATGTGCCCATTTTTATTACTCAGAAACACTTAGTTAGAGCTTCTGATTGACTTGCGAGAACTAGAATCATTAAATCTAGTTGATCTAATTCTAGCCAAAAAGTGATATATTGGACCGCCTGGGCAGCCGTTTTCTACGTAAGCTCATAGTCCTTTTAGGCTTCCTGAGGTTTTGAAACTAGCCCAGGCCCCTCCCACTGCCATCAGTAACTTTGAGTTCTGTTGAGGATTCAGGGAGACCCCAGGATATGAACTGTTACTAAATGAACACAAGTATTGTCCCCTTACTGCATTTATTTACTAAATATTTGTGACAACCAGTCATGTCCAAGGCTCTGTGTAGTGGGGGTCACAAGATGTCAGGAGTCCAGAAGCCTGGAGTTGATTTTCAGCTCTCTTATTCACTCGCCAATGACTTCCTCTTTCTGGACCTTAGTTTTCACATCTGTAAAATGGGCCTGCATAGTTCTGTCATCTCTGGACCAGACTTACGTGTGCTTCAAAATCACCTAGGGGGAGGGGCCTTTTAGAAACCACACAGGAGCCTTCAGATTTGAGCCTATATACAGCCCCGTCCTCTCCTTGCCTCTCCCGCCCTAAGGACCCCCCCTTCCCTCCAGTTAGCCTCTGATTCTCACCAGTGTGTCCTGGATCCCTGTCCCTCAGGTGTCTGAGCCAAGTGCTGAATCAAGGATCTCTCCCCAGAGCCAAATCTTTTTATTTTTTCATTGCCTCGGAGGCGGCGTTAGGTAAGAAGGTAAGCAAATGGAGCCTGTTACCCACATTTTCGACTGTGTTTCCAGTGGGGAATCTGTGGTCGCTCCCTGTTGGTTCTGCCCATGTTGACCTTGCTTGTCATGGAAAAATGGTCGTAGTGTCATGGTTGTGCAAGTTTAAATTTCCCGTCCTGCAGGGGCCAGAAGGACTTTGCGTTATGGGTATGTCTCTCTGTCTAGGAAGGCAATAAAGAGTTAGGGGTTGTTTCTGTTTTGGCGTACATTCCCCCTTTCTACTTAGGATTTAGCTTCGATAAGCAAGAAACTAGAGTTGAACGAAAATGTCCCCATCGCCTTGTGCCCTGTGCGCGTGCCTGTCGTCCCCGTTTTTATGAGAAACAGAAGGCTGTGTAGTTCTTTCTGATGATGGATTCTCAGCATTTTTATCTCAAGGGCAGGACCAATTTAGTCCAATAAAATACCTTTACTTAGGAGTTTGCGTGATAAAGGCCTGTCCAGTTTTCGTTAAACAAATGTTTATGAGAGTTAACTGCTTGCCGTGTAATTTTCATAAATAATTTCCTTTCAGGTGTACTTAGCAGTCTGTTGCTATCTGTGTGATAGCATTTGATGCTCACACACTAATGCCATCAAGGGAAAGATGAGCTTCCAGTTTAATTTGTTCTTATTGAGCTTACGAATGTTGGGTTTTTGGTAGGATCCAAGGAAATACTTTATAGGCAGAATACGCGGTCCTGGCCCCATAAGCTTAGAATCCTAATTTCACGAGGTTGACATTTTGAGTGAGAAGGAACTGCATACAAACTACTTGATTTCAGGTGGTATCTAACTTGCTAATTTTAAAGAGAGCTTTTTGTTGTTGTTACCTGGAGTGGTTGAAGATGATTAGGAAAATTACCATGGTTCAGTGGTTAGAGCGTTGTTCTGCCCACCAAAGGGTCTCGGGTTCAATGCCCGGTCAAGGGCACGTACCTGGGCTTCAGGCTTGCTCCCTACCCCTGGCTGGGGCAGGTGCGGGAGGCAGCCAGTCCATGCGTCTCTCTCACATCGATGTTTCTCTGTCTGTCTCCCCACCTCCCTCCCTTCCACTCTTTCTGAATAAAAGCAATGGAAAAAATATCGTCGGGTGAGGGTTACCAACAACAACAAAATTAGCGGGGAAGAGTGTCCTAACACCTAGGGAGGGTGTTGGTGGGCTGTGGGGCGGTGGGCTCACAGCAGGAGGGCATTGAACGGGGACAGCTAGGGGTGAGGTGATGCAACAGACGGAGGCTGGGAGTAGAGTAGCGTCCCCTGAAGTCTTGGGGGAGAGAGGGAAGAAGGAATCAGGCAGGTAGATTTTATTGTCTTGCCACAAATGTCATTGAAAGCATTTCGGAGGCCGTGGGAGCAAATTGGTAGTTAATTGATGATAACTGAAGGGCAAGTTGAAATGCTGGAATTACCCTCCCTGCTTCTGACTTTGGAGTTAGGCTTCGTATCCGTGGGATGATGACATCTGATGACATCTGATGACATCTGGGCATCAGCCAGCTTTGCACAAGTAGACAGGAGGCTCCGGGTGGTTGTCACTGGGATGTGGGTGAAGGCACCCTAGAGGCCGTGTGAGAGCTGGAGAGGGTGGAAGACTTGATCCCCCCAACCCGAGGCCTCAGACTGAACCCAGGATCGCCCTCGGGGGCAGCCTGGGCCTGAGAGAAAGGTGCGTGTGGGTAAAGGAGATGAGAGATGCCGCCCTGGCTCTCTCTGCCCTCCTCTCTTCCCCCGTGCTGGTCTTGCTGCTGCTGTTTTATTTTTGTCAGGTTGTAAGAGGTGACTAGGGAACCAGGAAAACAGAACGGAAGGGCCAATGCTGTGTTTCCCTGAAGAACAGATGGCCCAAGTTAACATCGAACCCTGAACGCCGTGACTGGGTGCTGCAGGCCACTGATTTGGGAACTGAGCGCTCCGTGCTGTGCGCGGAAATTAACTTACGGGGATTCGGTTTAGTGTTGTATACTGAAAGTCTTAATGTTAAACTCCCTGTTCCAGTAGCTCCCGTTCTAGGAACGTCCTCACATGAAGTAACCAGAGACGGGGCGAAGATTTATGTACAAGGGTGTTTATTCTACTAGCTTTTGTTATAGTGTAAGTTTGGAAACAACCTAAATACCCAACAACAGGAACACATTTAAATGAAATATGGCACTTCCAGACCATGAGTGTAGATAGCTTATCAGATGCGTGTTTTGGCATTTAATGATAGGAAAATGTCTGTGTTACATGTTGAGTGGAGAAAAAGAGGATATTCAGTTGGGACCTTAATTTTGTTTTTTAAATGTGTGTATATTTCTATGTACATCATTTAAAAAACCACCTGGAAGAAAACATTTGGGTGGTGGGACTGTGGGTGTTTGGCTTTCACGCCTCCTTAAACCACTTGTACTTTCTTTCTTTTTTAAAAAAATATAGGTTTATTGATTTCAGAGAGAGGAAAGGAGAGGGAGAGAGAGAGAGAAACAATGATGAGAGAGTCATTGATCGGCTGCCTAGCCCACAACCCGGGCATGTGCCCTGACCGGGAATCGAACCCCGATCTCCTGGATCCTGGGTTGAAGCTCAACGGCTGAGCCACGCCCGGCCAGGCAAACACTCGTATTTTCCACATTTAATAAAACAGCACAATTACTTTTATAAGCAGAAAAATGTATTCTCCAGGCAACTCTGAAGTCTCCCGTCTGACCTCACCTCTGGTAAATGGGAGGCTGGGGCGAGTGAGTTGGTCGTGGCCGTTGGAGAGGTCCCTCTGCTTTGATGTAGGAAGCCGGGCTCTCGATCAGGGCTTTCCCAGCCAGGGACAAGGGAAGGTCCCCCACAGCTCCTGCTGGTTCATGACCCTCAGGCTGATGGCTCTGTGGTGAGGCTGTGAGAGGTCTGAGGTGGTGTGATACGTCCTTTCTGTATGTGAATTCTGCAGACACACAAGGTGCTGGCGGAGGAGAGAAAAGTTCACTACTGGTCTTTCCAGCCAGGCAGCAGCCAGGGTGCGGTTGCTGCCTTGGTCCCCATGCCTGGCCCCTCCTTGAGGCTCTGCAGGCGACGGAACGTGGCCTGGGCTGCGCTCTGCAGGGCTCATCCTGATCTTTTGGAATATAAGGCTTTACAACCTAGAGGTGTCCCTAGGTCTGGGCGGCATCTCTTTTGCAATGGACATGCTTAGAGATTTGGGTCTTCCTGGCACCTTGGGAACTTAACCTAGGGACCTAGCCCAGGTAGAGAGGTTCCACCGCATTTCTGGATCAATTAGTGTAGACAAATGGCTACAGATCCAATTCCCGTGGCACATGAAGAGCAAATGTGTCCAAAGGCAGCGAGTGCAGACATTCCCTATCTTTAATATCATTTACATTCCGGATGTGTCACAGGGGCCACGAGGAATCCAGGGAAGTTTTATACCCTCTCCCAACCTTTTCAAGTCCCCTCTTGGAGAATGACTTGGTGCGACTCAATCTAAGTGTGACTCAATCAGAGTGACCTCTGACTTTTCATAACTGAAGAAGCCTCTAAATCCATAATGCTTTTGTTTGAAAAAGTTGTTAGAATAGTTTTGATCCTTTGTAGATCCTGGAGACATTTTTGGATTGTTATGAAATAAGAGTTGGTGTAGCTGTCAGGAGTTCAGAGGCTGGATGCCAAAGCACAGCCCGAAAGAAGAGAAACTATTGATTAGGACAGTGCTGTCCAATGCAAATATAATGTGAGCCATAGGTACAATTTTTAGTTTTCTAGTATCAGTGTTAGAAAAACCAAGAGAAGTGGGTGAAATGAATTTAATAATATTTTACGTTACCTGGCATATCCAAAATGCATCATTTCAACATGAAATTAATATAAAAACATTAATGAGACAGTTTATGTTCTTTTTTCCTTACTAAATCTTCAGAATCCAATGTATCTTTTATGCCTGCAGCACATCTTAACTCAGCCTGGTGACATTTCAGGTGCGCAGTGGCCACGTGGCATACGTGGCTGCCATACGTGGCTGGTGGCTGCCCTAGTAGATGGTGCGGGACTAGCAAGTGAAGCCAGGCGTAAAGAGAAGTACAGGGAGAAGTTGTAAGACGGGGACTAGGCCTAGAAGGAGTGAAGGAAAGCACAGTTAGAGTGGTCGTTTTGGTTATCACTGCCTGCATCTCCCTGTGCCTCCACTGACCTTTCCTGGGCTCTTCAACCTAAAATAATAAAATGCTTCGAATTTCCTCAGAAGCAAAACACTGTCTGTGCCATGCCTATGGCGATCCGTCGTGAACATCTCAGATCTCCCCTAGCTTCTTGAACTGTTGCGACATCATGACTCCTTGGATTTTTCCATTTATAACACCTACATGGCAAGTTATTTGAGAGCTAGGATCGTGTCAGATTTCTTTACATTCCCACCAGTACTTGATACACAGTAAGAACTAGGTAAATATTTGTGGATTTGATTTTCAGCTGTAAGTAAAAGTTAGCTGAGAGGGCTGCATTCCACCTCGGAATGGGTGGTGCAGGCCGACTCGTTGGCAGAAACCTAATGGTACGTGTGTTGAGCACATCAGTCCCGGGGTTTGTCACTTTGCATTAGGGGTTCAATATCCGCAGGGTGAAAAATTGTTTGGTTTTTCTCTTTTGCACGTAGGCCTTTAAAAAATCTTTATCAGTTCGTTCCTTTGACATTTAAGTTCCTGAGATGCTAATACCATCTTGTACATAACTCAGCTATGTTTGCTGATAAACTGGAGATAAACATTTGGGAGCTGCTGCTTTCTTGGTGGGTTGGTTAGTTATTAACGGTGACTTTGTTATTAACACACACTCAGCCTGTAGCACCTATGCAGTGAAATTCTTTTGAAATCAAATACGGTATTTCATAGTTGCCTTCATTTGTTCCCTTCGGCTGTAATTGTTGGGTTTTAAAGCAACGGACTTATCCACAGAGCCAAGGCAATTTATTTTTACTGGAGCCTACCTAAGAACTGCTTAGGTAGCATTTCTCTGCGAGATTAAATATGACCTTCACTGAATCATGCTAGCAGGGCCAGCAGCTAGAAAAATACAGACTAAACCAAACCTTCAGCAAAAAAAGTCCCAGCTGCTCGGTGGCTCGGAGCTTCCCTGATTGCTTTCTTCCAGTGAAAACACTGTAGATGAGTTTTAAGTGAAGCCTGGTAGGTTTGGGGATTTGCAACTGACAGAAGAACAGGAGAGTATAATCTCACTTTAAAATAGCGACCTTGAAGGCAAATCTTTATGAACTCTTTTCAGGGATGTTGTTTGTATGGAAAAACTTAACTCATAGGCACTATTTCCCTGACCTTTAAAGTTAAGGTCTTCAGGGTAGAATGGAAATAGAGAATTAGACATGAGGCTGTTGTCCCGAGAGGACACCCTGGGCATGTGGGGTGTTCTGGGTACCCCCAAGGACCCAACGACCCACACAGATGGGCCTGCTTCCCTTCTTCTCATTACTAGAATGAAAGTGGAAACTTGGGGAGCCTGGAAGGGAGGCCCCAGTAGGGAATGTAGATGAACTGCTATTTCCACTTTTGGGTGTGGTCATACTGGTGAGTCGAGAAGTGAGGATGAATTGAAAATATTATACAGGAGGATTTGCCTCTCTGATGGTTGCTTTTAAGGCATTAAGGCTTTTGTTTTTCTTCTTCAAAGGCAGGTTGCAATTTGGGTGATGGGGTAGAGAAGGTCACTCAGCTGGGGTTTTGATCATTCATCAGTTATTTACTTAGCAGGTGTTTACTCAGTGCTGACTATATGTAGAGGGAGGTATTAAAAGGTAGAAGAGTAATCAGCTTGGCTTTGAGTTAGCTAGGTAGGGGATCTGCGTTGCTTATAGTCAGGGACCCGATTTATACAACAAGATGAAACGGAATCAGCAGTTGGGAACTGTCCCCGCAGTTCCAGAAGTGATTTAAGTATTTGTGTTCTAGGGCTCCTCTGGGGTTCTACCAGAGGCCGCGTGGGGTGTCTCAGGTTGTAGGGGAAAGAACAGTGCTAACATGACACGTTGTTGGCCAGCTGTATACATTTTGTTTTCTAAAAGTCAGATTCTTAATAAACCCCGTCATAGGCATAAAACAACAATTGTTTTGCTGTTGTTGCTGTTTTTCTGCAATTCTCCCACATTTAGTTGGGCAGGTAGACTTCAGCTGTGGTCTGGTGTCCCTTTGTCGTTCAGGGAAAACCTTGCGGGCAAGTGCTCTTATTGTCAGGTCCCTTCCCTCAGGGTTGACACTGTAACTAGCAGGCCAGTGGCTGATAAATACTGTAACCTGCTCTAACCCCTCCCCAGAGGCTGTGCCCGGAGGGTCCACCTGGGAGAGGCTTTGAGATAACATCACCATGAAGGGGAAATTGGCCCTTATTGAATTCTGAAAACCCGTCACTCATTCATATTCTCTCTCCCCTCTCGCTTCCTCTCCCTGTATGTTTGGCCAGTGAATACTCCAAGGTGCCTGGAGTTAAAGGATAGATTTTATCCATAACAGGACTGAAGGAAACAGTGGCATCAAGTAGCGAATTGATAAGCACGTGTGTAGTTCTTCTTTGTTGCGGTGGTAAAGGTTACATAACATACGGTTCAGCATTATAATCGTCCTTATACAGCCCAGTGGCGCTCAGAGCCTTTACACTGTTGTGTAACCATCGCCACCGTCCATCTGCAGAGCTGTCTCATCTCAAACAGAAACTGTACATCGCGTGAAACAGCAGCCCCACCTCCCTGCTTCCTGTCGCTGTGAACTGGGCTGCTCTGGGTACCTCATGTGAGTGGAATTATACAGTATTTGTCCTTTTGTAACTGGTTTATTTCACTTTTCAGAATGTTTTCCAGGTTCATCCGTGTTGTGGCAAGTTTCAGAGCCTCTTTAAGACAATGGTACTTCACCATTCTCTGTATCCATTCGTCTGTTGACGGGCACTGGGGCTGTCATTGCCACTTGGCTATTGTGATTCATGCTGTAATGAACGATAGTGTAAAAGTATCTGTTTGAGTGCCTGCTTGCAACTCCTTTAATCCAGCGGATCATATGGTAAGTCTGTGTTTAACATGTTGAGGAACCAGCAGACCGTTCTTCACAGCAGCAGTGCCACTTCCATGCCCATCAGTAACGCGCCAGGGTTCCAGTTCCTCCAGATCCTCGCCAGAAGTTGTTCTTTCCTGCTACTTTCCTTTTATAATAGCCATGTTCGTTGGTGTAAGGTGGCATCTCATTATGGTTTTGATTTTTGCTTACCTAGTAGCTGGCAAGATTGAGCATCTTCTCATGTGCCCCTTGACAATGCGTATGTCTTCCGTGGAGAAATGCCTTCCTAGTTCTTCGCCCGTTTTTGAATTGAATATTTGGGCTTTTTGTTGTTGTTGCAGGACTGAGTCGTTCTTTTTGTGGGTTCCGAAATGACACCAGTAGGGTCTGAAAAACTGACAGAGATTCTCCCTCATTACAGTATATGTAGCGTGGGGCACAAAAACATTTTTAAAATTTTGAGATATTGTGAAGCTGATACAAAGGAGTAAATTATACTGAACGAAGTAAGTCAGGGTGGATTGGTAAATGGGGCGTGAGAGAAACATACTTAACCTTTGCACAGAATATTAGAATTGGAAGTTTCCTTGGAGGTTATCGTCAACGCTTTCACTTCTTTCGTGGGAGAAATCAGGCAGCCTGCCCAGGGTTGTGCGTCCAGAGTAAGTGCTCAATGTCTGTTGTTGAGACATTGTGCTCTGTAGTAAAGAATTTTTTTGTTGTTGCTGTATTTTGACTCCTAGAATTTCTACCAGTTGCTTGAATGTGGTAGCGAATTAATTATAGCAGCTGCTCACATGGTACCTTCAGTACCTGGGGCTCGTGAAAAAGACCCAGGGCTTGATCACTTTTGCAGCATTCGGATGAAGGGAGTAGAAACAGCCTCAGAATAACAGTTGGGGTCGTGAGAATGTACACGTAATACATTCAGCAATAGATGAATACTATTACTGGAGTGGACGAAAACATTTATTGCTGTGATAACAGATCTGTTAAGTGAAATGAGTAAAAACATTTGTGTATTTATTGTGAACTAGCAACAGAACGAGAAACCACGTCTTTGTCCTGATGAGAGCGATGGTGGATGGTAGGAATTTAGAGAAATATCACACCTTTACAGTAGCGAATTTATTAATTGGTTTACTTTCGTAGTCTGCTCAACTTTTTCATTCGCTCAGCCCTTTAGGAAAGTTGGTCTTCACTGACTAATACAGCCGGGCAAGATAGCATGTGGACTGTAACTGAGAGTGAGTTATCGTTAATTGGGAAGGAGATACATAATGTCTGTTTGATACAAGGCAGGAGGGTAGGAGGAATTGGAAACATTTGTATTCCCTGCAGGCTTGGGGCCCAGGCCTTAAAAAAAGTCCTTAAAATTGGCCTCCAGTACTAGGGAAACAAATATGACAAGGTTGGAATTAAGCTGAAGACTTCTTTCTGTGAACAAATGTTTTAAATCAGACTCGGCGGAGGATGAATCCCTTCCGACATTTTCGAACTGTGCGTGCGAAGCCCTGCGCTGTGGGCATGGAAAGGTTTTCCAGGAGCTTATCACTTAGGTAGAGAAGCAGGCAGGTAAGTAATCACCTGTAGAAGGAGAAAGTATGAAATCTGTGCCTAACAGAAGCACAGCGAGGATGAGGCCGCGGGTGGGAGGTGGAAGGAGGTAGGTCTCTGACCAGAGAAATTGGGTGGCTGCACCATGACATGCCACCAGTCACAGGAGGAGGGAGTGTCCATCGGTGGCAGACGGGTGAGCCGGGCATCTTCCGCTGAAAGAACAGCGAGAGCAAAGACACGGAGGGTTGGAAATTCCTTCCTCTCTTGGAGCATGGAGACTTCTCTGCTGTGGTGGGAGCAGATGGAAGTGTCATTCGGCTCCTGGCGGCCCCCAGACTTCCTTCAGGGCACGTGTCCCTGAGTTTACCAGCAAGGAAGGGCTTTGTTCTGAGGATAGAGCAAGCTTTTGGGGGAGATGATTGCTGAGGATTTGGAATATTTCTCCCCTAAGGGTTGCTCATGGCTGTTAGCAGGTGGGTGTGGCAGAGCTGTGTACCTGCCACGTTTAGGAGGAGGTGTAAGGGGTGAGGCCTGCCTGTCCTCAAGGTGCTTTCACACGCTTCTAAGAGGAAGTGAGGCACAGGTACAACAATATTTTTTGTACCCTCTTTGGTTCGTTTGGATTTGGTGTATAGAGGGAAGGGATTATGAATAGGTTTGCAATACTCAAGTGAGGTGGAGATCGGGACAGTTGTCATTAATTTGGAGGAGAAACCCAAGTCAGGGAACCAAGAGAATGGCAAGGTGTCCCAAAACCACACCTCAGTGCACACACATTTGTAGGACAGGGCATCCTGGTGGCTTGGATCTTGCTGGCATTGGGGCAGTGGGAGTGGCCTGGGGCTTAGGAGGCTCCTCCCTGCCCAGGCAGGAGGGGCACTTGGTGAGGTTCTGTGAGTGACACCATAGAAGGGCTGGTCCCTTGGGGTTGAGCCTAAACTACAGGGACTCAGAGTCAGGAAGCCCAGAGGGAGCCGGTGGCATCCCCACCGCACGACCTGGGGTGAAAATGGCGCCACCACCAGGCGCGGAGGCTGTAGCGGCTTGGCCTCTGCTGTACTCCTGGCATTTATTGGATATTTGCGGGACTCCTCACTTCACTGTAGGGAGACGGTTTGAAGGTCTAATTCGGAGGCCCTGGATAGTTCTTCGCTATATTTCACTCTTTCATGTTCTACATCTGTTATCGATGACTGCCTCTTTGACCCCATTATAAATTTTGGAGTACCCGCCCTTATAGGAGGGCTCAGCAATACCCAGTACTCAATAAAAGTTGGTTGATTTAATTATAACAATTGACCTAAGCCTCCATTTGTTATTTCCTGTCCAGATGTAGGCCCATCTGTAGCACCTTAGAGCTGATAGGACCCCTGTGCTGTGTTTTCCAGTAAGGAACAGGGCCAGAGGGCAGGTGGAAGCTCATGGGCCACATTTGATGTGCCCTGGCCTGTTACAAACAACAAGAGCCTGCTAAGGTGCAAGGACAGATGGCTCTCTGTAGTTAGCCAGTCTCGGTCAAGCTTTTTCTCCGCCACGTGCACCCATTTTTCCAGGGGCACAGCTTCTGGTGTTACATCCACACTCCCTCCCGCGTCCTTGCTAATACTCCTAGAATGTCTTTCCTGCTTACCCACCTGAGGATCTCTTACCTTTCCTGGCCCAATTCAGATGCCCCCTCTTCTTCGAAGTCTTCCAGAGTTTTCTCTCTCTCCCTTCTGGGCTTTTATACAATATAGTAAAACTCCCCCAAAATACCTTCCAGAAAATTCAGCTGCATAAAATGCAGGGTCATGTACATTGTGAGGCCGATGAAATGGGGGGGGTGCGCCTGATGCAGAGACTGAACCGAGAACCCGTTGTGTGGGGTGCCCGTGTTCTGTTTCCGCGGGGCACGTTATACCATAAAGCGCATTGGCCAAAGTTTTACCATCCTCGGCTTGCTTCTCCGGTGTCAGCTTCAGGTCGCGACGCTGCGTTTTAGAGCAGCTGTTCGTTGCGGTGCAGAACTTTGAGGACAGAGGTCACGTCCCCATCTTTGTATCATCCTCCCCCCCCCCCCCCCGCCACCACCCCGAGTTCTCTTTAGTGCTTAGCGCGGCGCTTGGCGCAGTAAGATTTTCTGCGTAAGATATTGAGTAAGTATAATTCAGAAGTTTGTTATCACGCTTAGCTCGATTTGCCTGGACAACGGCTTGACCGTAGTAAAACGATTCTTTCGTTTGCACGTTTTTGCAGTCATTTCCCCGCTTCATTATCACTGTTCACAGTAAGTTTTGTCCATCACAACGTGTAGCTCATGCCCCCTGCCTCTCCTCCCCCACACCCGCCCCCAGTGGGTTCTGTGGGAGACGCTCACCCACTTTCTTAATTTCTACCTATTATGGGCGAGGGGCTGCGCTTGATATGCTGGGAAGTTTAAAGGTAAGTGAGATGGGCTCCTGCGCACAGGGACTTTGCACGGGGATGTGTCTGTTTTCAAGAACATGAGGCTCTGAGCTTCGGTTGTTTCAGAAGGTGGAGGGGATAGTGGGATTCGATGTTGGACCGTTGGACGGGGCTGAATGAGGGTGGCGGGAGCCCAGGTTGTGTTCGGCGGGTGCTGTGGAGCCACCGGAGGGTTTTGAAAGGGCGAGGAGATGTTTGGGAAGATGAATCTGGCCAGGACTGTGCAGAGGAGCGACTACGCTGCTAATATCCCAGCAGGTGGGCCCGGGAACCTGTTTGGTCCGCTCTGTTATTAGGCGGAGGGCTGGCTCTCCTATTTGAACTTTCTTTGGGGGAGTCTTAGGGGAGACCAGAGCCGCCATCCCACATGTTCCTCTTCATATAAACGCTCCTTTAGGTCTTTCTCCCAGTAGCTCCGCCAGGTGGCCATGGAGATGTCTGTAGATGAGGAAACTAAGATTTGGAGAAGGTACAGGTTGTGAGCCGGGAGGTCCGAATCCAGGTGTGCTGGCCCCCAAGCCCGAGCGCTCTCCAGCACCTTCCGTTTCGCAGGGACGGGGGAGGGAGCCAGTGTGGTCCTGGATCGGTTGGGGGGGGCAGGATGGGGGGATAGCGAGCGTAAGGTGGACGCCAAATCCAGTTTCCAGGTACTGTTGGAACTTGTTTAGCAGCGGGAGGCACCTTCTAAAAATATTTGGGGGCAGCCCTGCAGTGTGCAGAGGAGAGGCGGGGTTTTATTCCGATGCTCAGGTGGGCAAGCAGTCTGGGCTCCTTTCTGTGGACTCCCTTGCAGAAGTTTATAGTTTGTGTGTTGGATTTCGGCCTGATTTGCATATAAAATAGAGTTGAGTTGGGTTGGCCGAGTAATGATAATAATAATAACAGTAATATTTGGTACCTTTTTTTTTTTTTGAGAAGTTACTGGCAGAGGGAACGACTTAGTGGAAATCCCCCCAAGAGCAAGTGGCAGCAACAGCAGGAAGGAGGCTTTGGGCACTGCCGGTGGCCGGAGAGAGGGGTCACTTCCTCTCGTCGGGGGGAGAGCTAGGCCGTCCCCTTCAAGGTCAGCTTTTCCCAGAGCACATTCTCTTCAGGCAGCTGTCTTTGGGGAAGGCACAGTGCGCCGGTAATGGATTTGAAAACAGATGGCAGCAAACAGTTTTGTCATTTTATGCAAATGGATTTTCTTGGAAGGTTCCAGTATGCCGGCCCTTCGAAGAATCCCTGTTGTTTGACTTTTCAGACTGGAGCACTGAAAGCATTGCCACCTCTCTCCCTGTCCCCTTGTCTTCTCGCTCTTCCCGGTGGGCACAGCACACCCATCGCAGGTGGGAGCGCGGAGAGGAAGGGGAGGGGAGGCAGAGACTGGGTGACAAGCAGTTCGGGCCTTCGGTTCCCGCCCATTTCCTCACCACACACCCCCCCCCCACCTGACATACGTGTGCCACTTGTCCTCGTTGTCGCCCATCCTTTCCTCCCGTGCACCGTCCTAAGTCACCTTTTCCACGCTTTCCCAGTGTCCCGAGGACTAAGACGTCTTTCCCGGGCTTTCAGACTGCTGACTTGGCTGGGTGGTCCAGGGTGCCGACCTCTTCCTGGAAGGAGGGACGGTCTTAAATGGACTCTCCACCTAAGTCCCTAGAGGAGGAGCTTTGCCTTCCAGAGTTTGCTTTACCCCTGAGCGGCCAAGGACGTGCTGAGTCAGGGAACAGTCGGGCGCCCCTCTCCCCATTTTCCATATGGGAAGGGGGTTTGAACATGCAGTAGGAGCCCGAGTCCATATGCTTTGAAATCTGTGCGTGGCTCTTGCTTTGCTGAATTGCAGAATCCGATGCCATCGAGGTCCTGGGCTCCCAGCATGATTTCAAATTCATGAAAATATTTTTAAAAGTCAGTCTACCCTTTAGGTCCTTATTACCTACTCCGAAGTCTTTAGAATATACTCTTTAAACAGGCGATGGAGTTAAAAAATGCCGTTAGATTCTCATAACTGAGGTGCATCTGGAGAGTAATTTCTCTGTGCAACTTCATAAGGCTTTCTCATCTTATTTTTTTTTTTTATAAGGCAGAATCTTAATTTGTATCTGCGACAGATTTAGTGATCATTGAATAATTTTTTTTGTTTTTAAGAAAACATGCATCGCACATGATTAAACTGCTTGGGAAACATTCCCGGAAGGGATATGGCTGGGTCAAGGGATGCCATTGAAAACCTCTAATGCTTGTCGCCAGGCTGCTGTCTGGAACTGCTGTGCCTGTGTATACCCCAACCCACGGTGCCCGTGAGATAGAAAGCGCTGTGCTCGCGGGTTTACCTGTCTCCTCACCAGTCCTCGCGGAGCCCCACGGGAACAGGTGGTCGGCAGCCTGCCCGAGGTCACACCACAGCCGCCCTTTCCCCTTTCTGCTCCGCTCCTTCCAGGACTGCAGGTCGGAGATTACCACGGGCCTGCCGCGATGAGACCCTGCCTTCCCCGGGTGCGGGTTTCATCTCCTTTTCAATTCCCGTTCTTGATTCATCAGATGGGTCGGCCTGGTTTTCTTGAGGCAAAACCTTTGCTCTCTGCCTTCTTCACGAAACTGGGAAAATTTCTCTTAAGAAGCAGCAGCCGCTGGAGATCAGCCCCTCTCCCCAGTTCTCCCTTGGTCTCCTTCTGCTGGCTGCAGGCTAAGAAAGGCAGGAGACAGGTTCAACCTTTTATCTTTATGCCTGTGACCCTGCGTCATTCACCGAGGTGTTGGTGGGACCCTGCCTGGTCAAGGATGCCTGTTGGGGGTCTCACTGGTCACCTACATCTCCTGCCGGAGGTGGTGGTGGTGGTGGTGGGGTCAAATAGAGGTGTGGAAGTTTTACAAAGTTTAGCTTAGGGACTTCAGGTTTTAAATCCAGGCTTATCTTCGCTGCTGGTGAGATAAATCACTAAAAAAAATGTGTTTTCCTTAGCGTAACCTTGGCGACACACAGGGTCAGGAGACTTCCTCTTTTAGGAAAAGCCCCAGACAGCTCTGATCTCCTACTTCCATCCTTCATTGTGGCCGCTGTGGATTTGTGTTGCTAACCGCCCCTCCCCCAGAACAAAGACCCAGCCAAACAGAAGGTGTTGGGAAAGGCCACATCTCGATCCGCAGGCCTGGGGGACTTTGACACTCACGATCCCGAAATGTTCCGAACATGAGGAAGCGACAGTCCGAGCCCGCGCGCTGTCCGGGTAAAGCTGGGGAAACACACGGGTTTTCTGGCGTTCATGTTGGAGGACCCAGAGGGCACAGGTGGTGAGTACGGTCCCCTCGAGGTGCAGGCCCACATCCTTGGACACTTGTTCTCGTGATAGCGGAGCTCCCGGCAGAGAATCAGCGTTGGCACGGACCCGGCCACCGCTTCCTGGTCTCCAAACAGGACAGATCAGATTGTACCTACCCGGCAGGGTTATTGGGAGGGTTGAGTGAGATCCTGTATATGAAGCCGAGAGCTTAATACCAGGGCATCGCAGCTGCTCTGTAAACGGTCACTGCCCCCCCCCCCCCCCCCATCTCCTGAGGAGTCAGGAGGCGTTTGCTTTGGAGGCAAGTTTTGACTTCTTTATGCATCTTTTTGTAAACAGTTCAGTTCAGTGCCTGTGGAATGTAAATGCTGGTTTAAGTGCCTTGGCCCCTGTGGTAGGAAGGCAGAGTCTTCGGGCTCCTTCACCTCGACCCTCGTTAGCCTTGGCATGTTTTCTGTCTTCACGCTGCCAGGTATTCGACCAAGGGCTTCTGAACCGGGTTTCTACCCAAGGGCCCCAGAACCTAGCAGTTCAGTGTACGCTCTGCCTCTCCCGTCACAGCGACACATTGCCCTTCCATTCAAAGCTATTTTAAGTGATAAGAAAACGGAGGAGGCAAACTTTCCAGACCATTCCTTGAGTACATCTGCGTTTGGGTCACCCAAAGTCGCCTTTGTATTTCATGCCATGGTTTCCACAGGCAGTGGGACTTACCTTAACCGGGAGAGTGGCTCACGTACCCACCTCAGCAGATGGCATAGCTCTCACTCACGCTGTGTAAACAGCAATAAACTGTCTCAATTTAACTGACATCCATAAAAGTATTCTTTGTAATAAATTTAATTTTTTAAATCCTCACTTGAAGATATGTTTATTGATTTGAGAGAGAGAGAAACATCGATGGGTTGACTCCTGTATGTGTCCGGACTCAAACCCGAAACCTAGGTATGTGCCCTGACCGGGAATTGAACTCGTAACCTTTTTAGTATACAGGACGGTGCTCCAGCCAACTGAGCCACCTGGCTGGGGCTAACTTTAATTTTTGAAATAAGTTATTTCCCCACTTTCTAATATGCAGATGCAGTTTGCATTAAACCTTTCCATCTCAGGACTAAGAACATGCGTTATTCACGAATTTAAGCATAGTGCGTGCCAGATTCATTTATAATGTGAGTACAGTTTAAGGAGGAAGATGCTGATTTTCTCATGTAAGATGGGAGCAGTAATATTTTCTAAGGCTAGAAATAACCTGACATCAATTACAGATCCAAAGTCCCTCATTTGCAACCCAAGTAGCTCTGAAAACTGAAAGTTTCTGCCGTGACTCACTGGGCAGTGTAGCCGGCCCTGAATTGTCGTAAAGCTATTCATAGAGTTTGCTCATTCCAATCAGTGTGAATGGTCACGTTTTACTACAGAAATGTTACTGTATTGGGTTAAGTGGTTCTGACTGCTGGGGGTGTCATGTTCTAGATGGTAGATGCACCATATTTTCTCTCTGTGGTCCACAAAGTTCTGAATTCTGAAACACATCTGGCCCAAGCCTTTTCAATAAAAGATACTGAACCTGTTCCCAGAGCAACTGTCTGCTGTAACCAGAGGACCCTCATGTTCTGGTTTTCCCAGGGACAGTCCCTTTTTACATCCACTTAGAGGCAAGATATAATTATTAATAAGGCCCTGTCCACACTCGAAGGTGGTCCGTTTAGATGTGGTCACCATACGGAGCACCTGTTGGACTCTTGGTGATGGGCAGCACCATGTTGGTAAGTGAGCATAAGTACTTTTCTAGGGAATTCTCACATATAAAGCTTTGAGGTACACAAGATCCAGACGATGTCTTGAAAACCTAAAATAATATAAAGCATTGTTTATGAGAAACAATAAAAAAAAAAAAAACCCTTTATTGAGTTTCAGAGAGAGGAAGGGAGAGAGAGAGAGAGAATAAAAACATCGATGATGAGTCATCGATCGGCTGCCTCCTGCATGCCCCCCACTGGGGACTGAACCCGAAACCCAGGCATGTGCCCCGACTGGGAATTGAACTGAGATCGCCTGGATGCTCAACCTCTGAGCCACTCTGGCTGGGTGAGAAACATTTTTTTAAATGTATACCCCACTGCTTTCTTAGGCAGAATTCTCTGTGGTATATGTGCACATCTTTTCTGTTTTATGGCAGATCATCGTTTTCCTCACTGTGACTGCTTTTACTAGGCCTTGGGGCCCCCTCTGTGCGCCCCCTTTGATTATCAGGTGCCAGCATGCATAGTAAGTTCACAGTTTCTTACGTAAGCATCGGCCTTTGCCACACTCCAGGCCCCGGGAGCAGAGGGTGAGCAGACAGGATTGGTCTTGGGCCTCAGGGAGGTCTAGCTGAGGCCTGGCCTGGCCTGGGGAGATGAAGGAGCCTGCTGAGGGGGTGACTCTGAAGCTAAGACCTGTGGAAGAACGTAATTGGCCAGTAAAAGGGGACAATCTTGAGGCTATGGGGATAATAGATGCACAGGCCCTGGGGCAGACCCAAGGCGGGAGGCTCGCCAGTAAGGCTGGGGGAGGGAGACAGCAGTGGGCTTTAAACAGGTCATATTTGTGCCTTTTACACAGTGCTGTGGCCGCAGGGCGGATGACAGATGGGGCTTGGGGTGGGCAGGGCCCTCAGAGTGGCTGTGTCGAGGAAGGGATTGCTCGGGACCCGCTGGTTTCACTTTCTATTCTTACAGTGTCTGGGACAGCTGTAAATATGTGCTCGGGTGGCTCCCAGGCCAGAGTGGCACTGAAACCTTCAGCCAGGTTAGAGCAAGGAGAACTGACGGTTATTCAGGCGCCGGATCCTGCCAGGGGAGGAAAAGCTGTACATGAGAAACAAAAAGCGAAGCCTTTACTCACAGTGGGCCCTTTCTGAGCCAAGCCCTTGAAAGGCTGAGGCAGTGGGAATGTTGTCATGAAAGAAAATGAAACTATGCTGGGAATGCCAGCTTCGGGAGCTCTGGGGACAACTTGGAGCTGGCCCGAAGCGCCCTGCCCAGGACACAGTGGTGGGGGCCTCCGCAGGCTCAGGATCCAATCAGTGCGGTCAGTGGCAGCCCTCCTAACTTTTTTTTTTTTATTGTGGTAAAACACACGTGACCTAAAATTTACCATCTTAATCTTTAGTGCTTCCCTTTTTAAATTAAATTTACTGGGGCGACACT
The DNA here is from genome assembly GCF_054644295.1 of Miniopterus natalensis. Taxonomy (NCBI): domain Eukaryota; kingdom Metazoa; phylum Chordata; class Mammalia; order Chiroptera; family Miniopteridae; genus Miniopterus; species Miniopterus natalensis. The sequence continues at coordinate 7,517,416 of NC_142082.1, read as the reverse complement.
GATTGATAAGATTATCCAGGTTTCAAGTGTGCAGTTCTGTGATACGTCACCTTTATATTGCACTGTGTGCCCACCACCCAAAGGCAGATCTTCCGCCACCATATCTGTGACCCCCTGTCCCCTTTCCTGCCCCCCCCCCCCCGTGGCAGCCACCACATTGTTGTCTGTGTCTGTAGGTTTTGTTTATTTGTCTTGTTTGTGACAGCGTGGACGCGTCTTGGGAACATCTGGCTGACTCCTTTCCTTTGCTCTGACGTAACCTGTGAGGGGAGGCAGTTCGCTTGGAAACCAGCCTTGGGTTTCAATATTTAAATAACTTCAATGAAACATGAGTACAGAAGCCTGACTGGAGGTGATCTCTGGTGCTTAAATCTGAGAGCCTTCCCGCAAGCACGCGGGCGAGCCTTCTGGGCGCCTCCCTTTCAGTTTCCTTCACCACCTGCGACGGGAACGAGGTGTGGGCCCCCAGGACCGTCGCTCCCGCCTCCCCCGGGCTCCTGGTTCGGCGACCTGGTGCCCGGCCGCGCCGCCCCTCATGGGTGACGGGACGGAGTGATCGATGCCTGTCCTTAGTACAGTCGTGGTGCCTGGGTTAAGAAAAAACCGCCCGCGGTGTAATTTGAGTGCCACGGGAGGGAATTTTCTCAAGTTTGTTGTATTTACAGAAATGCTGTGATTTCCCCTCTGGACTCTGTGCACTTTGCTAATGTCTTTCTCTCCGAGTCTCTTTCTTTGCAGCTACTTTCAGACTTACACGAAAGCTGCAAAAATAGGACAAATAATCGTTTTTCTGAACCTCCAGGGAGTAACTTGCCGAAACGATGTCCCCATCGCTCCTGAATACTTGAGTGTGTCCTTCCTGCACACAGGGACCCTCTCCAGCGTGACCACAGTGCGGCCGTCAATCAGGCAGTTGACATTCGTGCCGCTCAGGGTTGCCGGTTGTCTCAGTGATGTCCCTCGTAGCCAAAGAATCCACTAGGGGCCCAGGCGCCATGCCTCGTCCGCCTCTCCTTACCTCCCACAGCTTTGACACTTTCGACAGTGACAAGCCAGTCACCTTCTAGCGCGCCCACTGGTTTGGGTTTGTTGGTGGCTTTCTCGTGCTTGGAGTCAGGCTGTTTAATGTCTGTGAGGGTATCACAGAGTGATGCCCTGTTCTTTCCCTGTCCTCTCGGGCGGAGGACTTTGGCTGGTTCCTCTATTGGTGACGTTCTTTCCGTCATTGACTAAGGAGATGTCTTCAGGCTTCTCCGTTATAAAGGTACTCTCCTTCCCTTTGTAATAAACAATATCTTGTGGGAGGCGCTTGCAGACGATGTAGGTGGCCCATCTCCTGTCCACCCTTCACCCGCTGGCTTTGGCGTCCACGATATCTCCTGGCTGAGTAATTTACTCTCCGACGGCTGCCAGAGGGCCGTCTTCTAGCTCAGTCGCTTCCCACATTTATCAGTTGGCATCCTGCTATGGAAAAGCTTTCTCTTCTCCCTGCTCACTTTTTCATACGTCTCTATTTTATTCAGTGGGCTAGAGCACATTTTTATCATTATTTGGAAGCTCAGATGGTCTCAGACCTGGCCAGTGGGAGCCCTTTACTGTGGCTGCCATGTCCCCTGTGTTCCTTGAGCAATTCCTGTCTTTCTTGCCCCCCCCAAATGATTCAGGCTCACCTTTTGCTTCCCCTGCCCTAGCCCTGGAACCGGCCGTTTTCCCAAGAGGCCCTGGTGCCTTTTAGTGGAGAACAGTGTTTAGAAACTAATGTGCTCCTAACCATTGGTGAATTGCCGCCCCAGCCCCTCTGAGTGGACAGGGTCAGGGAGTACATGTACTGTTTATACATATACATACACAGACACGTACATTTTTGCATCTATATTTATTTCTGTGCTTATCCAGATGTGGGAAAAACCATGAATTTAATCTTATTCTAATCCAACACCTGTGGGGTTCAGGCCCCCCCTGCAGATGGTTCTTAAGTTCTAGCTGGTGAGGTTCCCCACAAAGTGTCACTGGACTTGCTGAGTTTACACAGTAAAATCTACTGCAAACCGAACCCCCTTCCCCACGGGGCCCCAGACCTTGACAGCCTGCCCGCTGTTTCAGGGGTTCAGTGGCCACATGCGGCTAGCGGCTACCTGGTTGGACTGGGGGGATGCAGAACATGCCCAGTATTGCCGGATAGGGCTGGTCTGTGTTTATAGGGTGCCTGCTGCGGGCAAAGTACAAGGCTACGTAGTTAACACATGCAGCAATATTAACTTAGGTTTCCAGTAGGTTTCCAGCCAGGAGCTACTGTCTCAGTGGAGTGAGGCACGTGGAAAAGAAAGGGAGAGAGCCTAAGATACATGCTAGAGGCATGTACGAATTGGAGAGAAGTCTTGCGTTGGCCACAGTGGCGGTGGAGAAGGCATTTGAACAATACGTGAAGGGCCGCTTGGCTATTTCTAGGCTAAGCCTTTTCCCTGAGCCTCGCGTATCTAATTGTCCACCCCACACCTCTTTGGATATCCCAGAGATATTTCTTTTGAGTAGACCTGAAACGAAACTCAGTATTATCCTCTTAAACCTTCCATGTGCCCTGCTGCGGACAGATTGCTACCCACCTGGTCAGGGGAAGGGAAAAAGGCCACAGGAGTCCTGATAAGCCTGAAGAGGGGAGGGCAGGGCGTCAGAAATTCACACAGGGCCTGGTGGCCTCTGTTTTTTTCTCTGAAGTTGGAGGTGAGACCGTTTGCGGGACCGATGAGTGTGGGAGTGAATGAGGGAGTGTGAGGATGGGAGGACCTGAACCCGCTCCTGTGGGGCCCAGGAATAGGAACTGAGGAGGGAGAAGCAGGAAAGGTCTGTGGAGCCCGGCAGCTCAGGGGGGTGAGACACCGCGAAGCTCTCATGGTCTTAGTGCCCTGATGTCCTCATAGATGTCACAGGCTCCATGTATCTTCAAGGCCTGCTCCCTGGAGGGAGAGGTGTTTCTGGAATGCCCGCTGGGTCTCCGCAGCACTGAGACCCAGGGATATTTTGGTGTCTTTCGAGCACACACGTGGGGGCCATGTGTCAGTTCCTCTGTGGCTCTGGGTTGCTATGCAGCAGCCACTTTCAGAGGCTGCCTCACTGCTGCAGGTACCAGTGACATTTGTGGTCAGAGTCGGTGATTTTGGTAGAGTAGCTATGGTGATATCTTCGAAAAGGATATAGAAAACACGCCTAGTAAGAAAATTGTGGGTAGAATGACAAATATGCAAAACTATCTTTTGGGTGATTCTCGGTATGGGAAACTTGTTCTGTGGTATTTAAGGTCATTTTAGAATTTTAATTTCATGTGCATTTATATCCATTCCTAATGAAATCTATTCACCATTGGCCTCCCCGTTTCCCATGACTCAATAGGAGATGTTTATTGAATGTGGAATCTGGAAGGCCCTTGGGCCAATAGGCACTGAATAGCAGTGATATCCCAGGGACATCAAAATTAGCCTGGATGAAAAAGCAGCCCAGGTCTCAAAGCCCTGGAGATGCTTGTGCAGTAGGTGTGGGATGGGGCCAGGAATTTCAGTTTTAATTCCCCAGGTAATAACATTGCACAGACTATTTTGTGATGCCGATCTAGGCGAATAGCGAAGTATAACTGTGATTATGATATATTTAGGGTAACCATTTGCAGCAGTCCTACCACATCATTCAAGGCCGAGTTTCTAAAAAAAACCCCACATAGTAGGAGAATTCCTGCTCAAATTGCTAAAACCTTGAGAAAAACTGGGTTAGAGACTTAAGACTCTTGAATGAATCTATGACATGCATCTTTTTAAAAGCTCAGTAAAATAGAATACATGCATGAAATAAGAATCACGTCAGTGATACAATGGACATCACACATTTGCTTTCCATTGCTTACTAACTCTGAAGTGTAATTAAACTTTTGTAATCGGTTTTGCATTTGTGCGGATAGTATGTTCACCAAGAGGCACAGTTTATTCTGCGTCCAGCACTCCGTCCAAATGGTAAATGTCTTTCTCTTTTCGTGACTTATGCTGCGTGTTGACTTCATTCTCGAGGGCCCCACGAAAGTGTGTAGTGACTGGAGTACTGTAGGCAGAGAAGTTTTAAGTAGACCAGAGCCCTCCCCTAATACACAAAGTCCTATTATCTTAGCTCCGAACATGCTATTAAACTGCTCCTACATGTCACGTCTGTCTGCCAGGAGTCAGTACAGCTCTGAGGGTTTGCTTCTCTTCTGCTTTCCGCTTTCCACCCGCCACCCACATGCTCACACACATCTGTTTACACATCTGGGAAGCAGCTCAGCCCAGCCCAGAGCAGTGCTTTTTATACTTCTTTTGACCACAGTGCCGGTATAATATAAAATTGAAACAAATGTTTAATAAAACAATGCTCACTTTTACTTGGGGGCTCTCGTAGTTTCCATTCTGTATTCTCGTACACTAGCATTAGACTGTTGACCTTAATCCAATAAATTGATTTCATGACCCCCCTGGTGGGTTGTAACTTGAGGTTTGAAAAACACTGGTCTGGAGGTTTTGGGCTTGTTCTCCGGAGGCAGGCGGGTCTGGATTTGAATCCTGGCTTTACCTCTTAATTATAGCTCAGCAGCTTGGTAGGTAGCTTCATGTCCTCTGTAAGAGGGAGATAAGATACTGTACCTCAGAGCGCTGGGTTGAACATTAAATGAAATGCAGGGAAAACACTTGGCCTAATGTCTGATTCCTAGGAATCACCTGAACAAATGTGATGGGGGTGATGGTGATGATGATGGTTTTTCAGTTTTCAGCTCCAGTTTCCTCTCTGTCCACATACTTCTGTGCCGAAACTCTTGCTTTTGCTAAAAGGATATGCAAAAGTCAGTGTGAGGAGTGTAGAATGTCACTTAAGAGGAACTTGTATTTTGGGAAGAATTACTATATATCCTGGAGAAATTACTACGTAAAATTGCTGCTATAATCCTACAAGTGTACTTGCCACTTGTGTTTTGTTTTCGGTTTGGTTTGGTTTTTCTGTGCATTCCCGTAGCCACGACCCTGGACCCGAGCAGTAGCTTCCAGCCTGTCTCCCTGCCTCCGTTTGCCTCTGTATACGGTGCCGCTTGGTTTATGATAGTGACACATGGCTGTTCAGAAGGTTTTAGTAGCCTCTGCAAACAAACTCAGTCTCCAGCTGAGCATTTGAGACCTTCTGTAAAGACCTGGGTTCAAACCTTGCTTCCTCATCTGGGGGCTTGGACACATTGCCCTTTTTTCATTTTTTTTTTTTTTTAATCTTTTCAAGCTGTACTTTCCCTCATCTCTAAAGTGGGGATGGTACTATCTAACTGATTCAGGCTGTTGGAGGGTGAGAGGTGATTTGTGTAAAATATCCAGCGTGTGCCTCTCACGCCCCCAGCTCGCTTAGGAAACTCCACCCGTGTTGGTCCAAGTCACTTGCTCTGCTCACGTCAGGGAGCACGTCTCCCTCCGTCCCACTTTGGCCACGTACCAACCTTTACCTGCCTGGCTTGCTTGCTGCCTCCTCTCTGCCTAAGCAATTCCTCCCCATCTCATAAGCTCTTACCACAAGCTCTCCCTTACAAACCCATCTAAGGATGATTTATGCATTCTTTATGAACTAGTTCACTTAGTCGGCAGTTAATCATACACTGCCTTCTGATTTCTAGTGCAGTCTTTTATTATTATAATTACAGTATTATTAGTTACCTTTATATGATTTATGTCTCATATCCCCAGTTAACTTATGAATTCCTTGAGGGTAGTGATCATGTCATACACATCTTTGAATCCTCCATTGCACTTAGCAGAGTTTTTGTTTTTCTTTGTAATAACACGTATTTAGTAAATATTTGTTAGTACACTGGATGACTGGCTACTGCTGACAGTGGTTAGAGTTGTGAGAGAAGTTGTCATGGTTGAAAATAGATCTGAGCCAGCTTTTGTTGGGAGGGTAACATTTCTGTAGGTTGGTAAGAGGTGTGGGCACATGGCTACGTAGGGAGGCCTATTATGTGACAAGAACCCTCACGGTTTATTTAAAACAAATGATGCAATTTTAAGAGATGGGGCCCGGCACTGCTGTGGTCAGCTTCTGTGACACAGACTCAAGCTTTAGCCCTGTTCTTAGCATCCTAGTGCCCATACTTTTGCCTTTACTCTTGCCCAGTTTTGACCTATCTCCTGTGACCCTGGGAGCGTGATCTGTCTTCTGTAACTGATGAGCTGTGGGGCTGCTGGTGGAAAATTCTCTAAGTTTTTCTCTGATGCCTTTATTTCCTCTTCATTCTTGAAAGAAATATTTGCTGTATATAAAATTTTTGAATAGCAGTTGTTTTCTTTCAGTACTTCAAAATCATCTTTCCATTGTCTCCTGTCTTCCATTGTTTCTGTTGAGTAGTCACTGTAAGGCCCCTGGGTTTTACCAGAAGCATCCCTCTCTCAGCCAAGGATTTTATTATCTTTAATCCAGCAGGGACGTGCAGAAGTCTCTTGAACAGAACATTGACATGATTTAAGTGACATTTTAGGAAGATTAATATGTCAGTGGTATGCAAAACAGAGAGGAGTTGGACAAGCTCCATAAGGAGAACAGTTACAAGCCCATCTTAACTGCTTCCTAAGGCAAGAAGGAAGCAGAGGTTAGGGTTTCTGAGCTGGGCGTTTCAGACGGACCTGAATGAGAGTCAGGGCTCCCCTACTTATGAGCTGGTTGCCTTTGAGCATTTTCCCAACTATCCCTCATCTGTAATATGAGGTAGTCAAGTTCCTACCTTCTAGGGTTGTAAGAGTTAAATGAGAAACTCATAGAAAACCCTGGTTTTAATGCCTGGCATATAGTTAAAGCCGAATAAATAGGAGCCATTGCTATTACTATACCAAGATCCAAGCCTCAGATTTTTAGGTTAAAATTCAAGATCACTATTCATGCCACTGATTGGGATCATAGCATTGTCAACTTTATGGGGGACATGATTCTTGCCCGGTGAATCACAATGACCAGTAGTAGTCAAAATACCTGCCACATACTGAATTGATTTATAGCACTATGGCATGGTTTTGAAGATAATCCCAACCCCAAAACTCAAAGGTGTAATGGTAGTTGATTTTAGAAAGTGCCTTTTGTCAGGCTCGAGGGTAGATACTTCATATTTTAGATTTGTAGAATCATGAAATTTTAGCATTTCACTTTTAAAAACCACACAGTGCACAAGGTTAGAAGCTCACAAAAAAGATAAATCAGATAATGAGCCTTCATGTTATAAAAGGTTTCCTAGAATCTTAGATAACCCCGGAAGTTATCTCTTTGAAACCTCATTTTTCTAGACGATGAATGTGTGGGCTAGAACGAGGGAGCGACTAGCCCAGGGACACCCCGTAGTAACGGCAAAGTCAGGACCAGCACACAGGTGTCCTGGTTTCTGGTGTATTTTGGTTCTCAGTGTCTTTTCTACCCAGTTCCATACCTTCTTTAACTTTGTACAAGTTTCATGTGGCCTGGGTATTGGTGCCCATGGGAAACTCGCCTTATAGAAAGAAGACTGATCTATCGTTTTCAATTTCATTGGTGGGAGCTAGAAAATACACGCCAAGGAAGCCTCTTTACCCGGTACTCTCAGTACTCAGTCCCTTGACCCTCTGTGACTGTCATCCCAGCCTTTTAGTCTCTGGAAATAGAATGTATTTTTAGTGCCAGACTAAATGTTGAGTTTCTGGTGCTCGGCTCAATATAGAACTCCACCTTTGCTTTCTTTCACAGCATTAAGCATGCACACTCGACTTCTGATAGTCATGACCAATCTGTGTCAAACTGCGCCCTTTCTCATTTGTGTCATGTGCCAAGACCACAGCAACTCATTACCCGTTCAGTGTGGGAGGTGGGACCCGGCTATGAAATCGAGTGAAAAAGAGGAAGTGCCCTCATGTAAAAGGGTTGGTTTTTCATTGTGTTTCAGCAGGGCTGTCCCGGCTATTAAAAAAAAGAGCCACATGGACACATATAAATCATTTGGTTAGTTGGTGTTAATAATTCACATTCGTGTGACTCACAGCCCCAGATTAATAGTCTCTTGAAATTGCTTTATTAATCACTATATTTATGAAGACTTGGAGAAGATATCAGTGGTGATATTCTGAGAGGCTTCTATATGTTCATTCAAAGTTACCCCGCAATAAAAGATGGCTTACAGTAGGAAAGTAAAAGCAATAATGATTCTCTGAAAATAAACAAAAAAAGAACTTTAAATAAGTGAGCCCTTTATACCAGTTTCCCTTCTGAGATAAGATACTTGCTATATTTGCTTTTTCTAAAAAACAGCTTATAATTAATGATGGTCCTGATTAAAGATGTAGGAAAAATTTTACATATGTGATTTCCATCATATTTGGGTGGTGATAGATTTCGAGGTGTGGCTGAGCTGCGTCCTGGTTAGAAAGGCTAAGTATGTACATGAGGGGGAGACGATGCCACCGAGTCTGAAATGGACACTGATGAGGTCTGTCTGCCAGAATGACCAGACTTCGCAGGATGTCACAGAACAGCCAGGTGACTCGTAAAAGTACAGGTTAATCTATAGCCTTGGTGTGAGCCAAGGACTAGGAGCTCGTTTATCGTAGGGCTTCCCTAGACTCACCAAATTGGGATTTGTCTGCACATTAAGGTGGGTAAAGCACTGGTGTGGATTTACCTTCACTATTAATAAAACTGATCCTGTCTTTCATTCGCCTAAGTCTCCAGTTTTCTCTGCAGCCGTGGGACAGTGGGCAGCACCCTAGGTGCGGTCCAGCCCTGCACGGTCAGCTTGTCTCTGGCATCCTCCCCGTTCCTGATGTCTTCTGGCAGCTGGTCCTCCCGCCCTGGGGTGTTTGCAGTGTCTCCCCTGCCTTCTCACCACCTTGGGGCTCCTTCACCTGTAGTCTAGTTGGGGCCCTGTCACCTGACTCAGAGCACCTTCCGTATTAGTTTCCTAGGGCTGCCACAACAAAGTACCACAAACTGTGTGGCTTAAAGCAACAAGTTGATTCTCTTCGCAGTTTTGGAGGCCAGAAGTCCAAAATCAGAGTGCGTGTAGGGCTGTTCTCTCTCTGAAGCCTCGAGGGTGGATCCTTCCTTTCCTCTTCAACACCACTCCAGTCTCTGCCTCTGTCCTCACGTGGCCACCTTCCCTCCGTGTCCGTGTCTGCATGTGGCACTCTCTCTGTGCGTCTCTGTCCAACTTCCCCTCTTCTTAGGTTCCTGTGAGCCTCTGATCACAGCATTTTCATGCACCAATCAGTCACCGTGTTTTAGATGTGTTTCTGTTTAAAGGCTTCTTATTTAATAATGGCCGACTCATTAGCACTGAGCTCCGGCCAACAACACTGCAGCTCGTGCCCGAAATGCACGGATTTTCTCCGTGAGGCACGTGACAGCCTTCTCGAGCTTAGCAGCCCGGGGCGCACTTCGTGCCGGCCACTGTCAACAGTAGAATCACCAACACAGCAGAAAAATGAGGGAAATGTTGCATGAAATGGGCAGCGAAACAAGTGGAGAGGACACTTGTTTACAGAGGAGCTGAGATCAGGCAGAGGGCCGTCTTGTCGGACCTCAGCTGGGAGCGTGTGCTGCAGGACCCCCAGTTCCCACCTCGCCGTGCGTGCCCGCTAACGACCGCGCAGGCCTCCCGAGAAGGGCCCTGGGCGTTACAGATAAATCTCAGGCAGTCGGCGGCCTTGCAGGTGCGCCATCCGCAAGCAACAAGGCGGACGGTGCCTGCCCATGTAAGCTTTCGTTTTACAGACAAGCTTTCTGAAATATTTTAGGTGACCATTTTTTCCCCCCTAAATGGGTCGTTTGTGAAAAGAATATGGGAGGAAATATATTCTGATTATAACGACAGGGATGTGAAAATGGCCCTACCTTAGCTCCTCCCCCCTGCTTGCTTTCCTGCTCTGGACCTAGCTGCCCTCTCTCTGGGTCCTGAGATCTTGAGACCAGGTTGGCGGCCGTCACCCTGTTGGGCAGGGCCCTCCCAGTGGTCAGCCATCCGTCTTCTGTGGACAGCTTTCCCCAGCGCTCCCAGATCTCTCCCGTAGCTCCTTGTTCTGTACACAGGGCCCTCTGTGTGGTGTGACAGTTCTCTCCTGTCTTCTCTTAGGCTAGGAGTTAGGAACGTCTCTCCTTTTCTTGCTCCTGGAATATCATTCTCAGTAAATGATCTTTGAATGGGTGATGTCTGAGTGAATGGGACGACTGGAGAACCACCAAGAGCAGCTGTATTTGGGGCTCCTCGTGGCCATTTCGTGTCCCTTGGGGCTGTCTGTGAAGTTTTCTCACGCGTCTCAAAGAATGGTGACCGGGCGAGCGGATGGAGCGAACCTTCAGCGGCCGCTGGTCTTCAGAACTGGCCTGGCCCTTGTATTGAACGCCTCCTGGGTGGAAGGCAGCGTTTGGGCTTCGTAGGATTACTAGAAGACCTCTAAGAGGTGGGGGTCCCACTCTCAGGGAGCTTACAGTGTGGTTGGGGAGGGAGAGTGTACGCAGCTGAAAGCTTACAGTTCAGGGAAGAGTTAGGTAAGAGTACAGAGCCTGCAGTTGCTTCCCTGGAGCCCTGTTTGATTTTCGAACGAGTGTGCAAGGTCGGGGAGTATTGTGGGAGTTGGAGGAGGGGTTCCTTCTGGCTGGCATGGCCTGGCAAGCCCTGTGGGGAAGGAGGGTGGGTGCTAGGTCTTGGAGGATGGGTGAGGATTGCCAAGGCCCACGGGACGAGGGGAGAGGGCATGGTGTGAGCAGGGAGCCGGAGGCACCCGCATCAGTGAGTGCATCTGAACTGGGGGCAACGTACAAGGGAAAGGCAAGTTCTAGAATTTAGTTCTAAAATTGAATTAGGCTCTGTAGGTAAGGGCACGGCCCCACCCGGGTCGCGTAATGATGCTTGCACTGTGGCATGAGCTGGGAGCAGGGCGTAGAGGAGGGAGGAGGTCCTTTGCAAGCTGGAAGAGAGAGTTAATGAGACTTCTATGATCTCGGCCCAAGTTCATGTCAATAGCATCTCCAGAGCTCACTTTTTTTTTTTTAGAAGAAATGAGTAAAAGAAAGTAGAGACACTTAAGGGTGGAAAGAGAAGTATGTTACTCCATCCATGAATCCCTAGAGAATGGGGCTTGAGTTGGCGTGGTCTTGGCTTTTGAATCCACATTAGATTGAAATTTTTTGTGTAAATAGGGTGCGGATGAGGGGTGGACAGTACCTTGTTAGCGACTCTCCTCTGGACACGTGTTGATGGACAAGGGAAAGGCTGGGAGGAGCAGGCGGAAGGCAGGGAGGAGCACTCTGTGAGCTGGTCCAGGAAAGGCGTTCAGCCCATGAAACGCTTTGCAGAGGGAAAGTAAGTTGCAGGACAAGGTAGGATGGAATCAGGTGGGGGGACAGTGAAGAGGGTCCTTGCGGGTAAACGGGAGCAGGTGCTGGTGAGCGCTGGGGAGAGAGGGAACACGTCCAGAGGAAATGAATGCTGTTTGGTGCAGGACCTTGGACCCAGGTGACCTGATCCCTTTAGAGCTTGAAGTGGCAGTGTGGGGTCAGAGCATTTCTGTAATCCAGATATCCCAAAGGCACGAATTGGTCATACTAGGTCTTTCCCACAACAGCTGCTTTGCACGGCCCCCCTTGGTCCTCGGGAAGATAACACCCACAGCCTTGTACAACCTCATGCTGTGAGTGCTGGACACTGAACGCGTGTGCTGTTGACACAGACTGCTGGGGGGGGTGGGTAAGACCCAGCTCTAGGGAAGGTCGCTCAGAGGTTGGCCCTCTGGGTAGCCGAGTGTCTGCCAGTCCGGCCTCTGTCCGTGGGACCCTCCCAGCTGAGAGCGGACTTGGCCCGCAGCACTGCCCACAGGACAGCCCCTCTGGGATGACCCGCCACCTCGAGCAGGGGCGGTGGCTCTGGGGCGGAGCCCCTCTGCATGCCCCCTCCCCCGTCACAGACACATAGGCTGTGGGACAGTGGGGAGGGTCAGGCTGGGGTGTAGGACTTTACAGTGTGGGCGCCACAATCGGTAGCAGAAGTGCCTGATGTCGGTTTCCTCTCCGCAGACGGGCACCATGCCGGTGGAGAGGATGCGCATGCGCCCCTGGCTGGAGGAGCAGATAAACTCGAACACGATACCCGGGCTCAAGTGGCTGAACAAGGTGAGCCCATGGCGCGGGGGTGTGTGTGTGGGGGGTGAGTGTGTGTCTGTGTGTGTGAGAGTGTGTGTCTGTGTGTGTGAGAGTGTGTGTCTGTGTGTGTGTGAGTGTGTGTCTGTGTGTGTCTGTGTGTGAGAGTGTGTGTCTGTGTGTGTGTGTGAGTGTGTCTGTGTGTGTGTGTGTGTATATGTATACATGTGTGGGTGCGTGTGTATGTGTGCATGTATGCATGTGTGTGTGTGTATGTAGACCTGTGTGTACATGTGCGTGTGTGTGTGTACGTGTGTGTGATCCTTACTAAAGCATGTGCATATGGATCTCTGAAAGTAAAATTGTTCTTTGTGTTCAAAATCTTATGCTTGTTAATTGCAAAAAAATCAACCAAGCAAAACTGATAATAAAAACATCAAGTTATTCTATAATATTTTTACCACCGTCTCAGACTGTAGCCTCCCCCTTGGCTTACAGTTTCAGCTCGCCGCTGGTAGTTTGGATGACTGCTCACGGGGAGCCTCTTGTTGTATTTTCTTACCTTCTTTCTTCTAAATTCCTTGCCTGCTTCCCCTGGCTCTCTAGGATTAGAGGACATGAGGCTCCAGGTTTCATATTGGGAATGGAGCATATTGATTACTTTCCAACATTCTCCATATGAAGAAAACTTTTGTTTTTGTCTTTCAAAAAAGTCTTCTCTTTAAAAAGTTATTTTCATTTCTCTTTTTTATTTATCAATTACAGCTGACATACAATATTATGTTGGCTTCAGATGTGCAGCATCGTGGTTAAAACTGTCTTTTCTGTTTTGAAACCCTCTTTGTGTGTCTGCTTGTCACAGAAAGAAGCATTCAGTCATTTATCCCCTCTCCCATATACATAAAGACTCCTTATTTGTCCCCTGCCCCCATGTGCATGAACTCTCCTTATCTATCCATCTCAACTTAATTGATCCTACCTGGTAGGGGTGACTCAGGGAGACAGTGTCTGTAAAAATAAAGAACACCTGAGGTTATGTAGGTATAATTTAGAAAAGCAACTACATGTAACAGATCATGCCTTTAAGAGGCGAGGGAGGTTTCTCTCCCACTACCAGGAATATTGCAGTTCTTCTGAGAAAGTTTCTTTGTCTTCTTCTGCCCCCCCGCCCCCGTTTTTGATCTTAAGGACACGATTTCGCTGCTCAGGCTTTATCTCTGTATCATGTGCCGAGAGCTTAGAGCCAGATTGTGGCCACTTACAAGTGTACAGGATATGCAGCGTCTTTTCTTTTTTTTTTTTTTAACTAATACCACTCCTGGCCTCATTTGATGGTTCAGGTATCTCTCAGATCTTGCTTTTGTTGTTCCCTTTCCCTCGCCTACTACTTTTTCACTTATTTTTAATTGAACGGTACTGTATTTGAATGTGTCTGTTTAAGTGAGTCCTTCTGGAAACGAGGTGGGGTACGAAGTAAATAGGAATGACCTAAAGAAACCGTGTGGTCATCTCATGGGACCTGTCATGGATCATAAGGTCTGATGGCAAACAGTCGATTTTTCTGGGCTTGCTGCATCTCTCGGGTTTTGGATTTGTATTTGGGAGGGGCTTCTTAATTAGCCTCTTCTAAGAAGTAAACAAGAAGCAAACAAGAAATGAGGTCGTGCCTCGGCCTGCTCAGTTGTAAGGGGTGCACGGGAGGTCTCAGGAAAGGGGAGATGGTCGCGGAGAGTTGAAGGGGCACAGGTACTGAGTACCATTGACAATGGTCGTACTAATAATGAAAACTAACACTGAGTACGTGCCAGGCGCCCCTCTAAGCAACTTGCATGCCTCAGTTCACATAGCCCCACTGTGGGCAGGGTAACTGCTATTTTTTTCTGGTTTACAGGCAAGGAAATGAAAGCATAGGGAGGTTAAGTAGGATTATATTTTGTAGAACAAGGTAGCATTGCCTGTATTGATTTAGAGTGTGAAATTAAAGCAGAAATTCCTGACTTCTGAAGAGAACACGTTTCGTTCTACTTTTTTTTTTTTTTTTTAACACGTCCGCCGATTTGGGCTGGCTTGACTTACCATGTTGTCAAGTCTCCTGTACCCAGGAGGCACTTGTTATACTGCAGTTAGCTGTCCTCGCAGAAGGTTCAATTGTGCCTCGCCCCCCAAATTGGGAGGAGAGTGGTAATGAAATGGGTCCTTTGGGTTCCTCGGAAGGAGCCGCGAGGAGGTTTGGCAAAGCAGTCTTGTAACTAGCTCATAAATGGGGCCTTGGCTTGGGCCAGCTACTTTTTATTATGAGTATTTGCAAATACGCTTAGTGTGTTTGAATAGCCTAACGATTAGAAAGCGTAGCCTAGCAAATTCCCATCTAAATTTAGTAATGTGCATCTAGGTTTAACAATTATCAACATTTTGTTATCTTTGTGTGTGTGTGTATATATTTGTGTGTGTGTGTGTGGTATTTTAAAGCAACTCCCTGGCAGTGTACCTCTATGAGACTTAACATTTTCTCATTTATTCATAATACCGTTGTCAATCAGAAAAATTAACCGTATGTTTTTAGTGTCATCACTGCCCCATTCATGTTCAGGATGCCTTGAGTCGTCCCAGAATATCTTTTTAGTACTGGTTCCTTCGATCAGAATCCAGAGAAGGCCCACGCGTTGTGCTTTGTTCTTGTGACTGGAAGTCTCTCCTGATTGTGGAAAGTTTGCCCCCTTTGTTGCTCTCTTGCCATGGGCTTGTTGAAGGGACTGGGTTGGTTCTGGATGTGTCCAGATGCTCGCACGTGGTCTCCGTGGGCCACTTCTAGAGGAAGGGAGGGAGGCAGCCAGGCCCAGCTCCACTGTTTCTCTAGCAGCTCCGATCAATCCCCACTCTGGTTACCGAGGTTCTCATTTCATATTGGAGATCTGTCTGCACCCAGGCGAGGCTCTCCCCAGGCACAGGAGGTCGGCAGGGAGGTCCAGACCTTCCCCTTCCCTTCACTGAAAGCGGGCTTGTGCCTGTGTAAATATCAGGCCCCCTCGGAACAAAAGTAGCATATGAAATTGGGACATCTGACAAATATTGGGGGAGAGGAGAGGCAGAGGGAGATAAGAGAACTGGCTTCCACTTGGGGCCAAGGTGTGTTTGTTCTGCCCGAAATGTTCTTCTCAGCTCAGGCCATGCTTATCTCTCCTGCCCTTAGATGTAGACGTGAGTGGACCCTGGGGCACGCAGTCCTTCCGTACATGGTGTGTATACACAGCCACCACCTGTGTGGGCTGGGCACGCAGGGCTCCCGATGGCGCATCCTGATGTCACATACCAATGTCACAGCCTACGCCGACTCAGAGCAACGCCATCACCGTCCCAGGGAGCGCAGGGATCTATGACCAGAATACTTACTTGTCAGATTCTCTTTCACTTTTAAAATGAATTTCACCTTTACCTTTCAACCTGATCTTTAAAAAAAAATATGTGTGATGTATTTATTAGTGGTTTCTTTTCCCCGCCGTAGTACAAAAAACTAGTTACAAGTTCCGTGTAGTTTTTTTTAATTTTTCATTTTAAAGTGTACAATTTAGTGGCACTAAGGACATTCACAGTATTACGCAGCCATCACCACTATCTAATTCCAAACTTTGTCATCGCCCTAAAAGGAAACACTGTACTTACTCATCGAGTGGTCACTCCCCATGCCCTTCCTCTGCTTCATGGCCACCGCGAACCTGCTTCCTGTGGGCGGATTTGCCGAGGCTGCGTATTTCACATCAATGGACGCCTGTAATACTGGCACTTTGTGCCTGGCTTCCTGCACTCAGCACAATGATAACATGGATGTATCAGTGCCTCATTCCTTTTGTGGCTGAATAATACTCCGTTTTATGCCTAAAGAGCACTTCCTTTAACCATTCGTCCGTTGCTGGACATTTGGGTGGTTTCTACCTTTCGGCTGCTCTGAGTAGGGCTGCTCGGAGCTTTCAGGGATAAGCATTTGTCTGAACACGTGTTTATAATTCTTTGGGTGTATATCCAGGAGTGAAATCACCGGGTCCTGTGGTGACTCTGTGTTTAGCTTTTTGGGGATCAGCCAAATTGTGTTCCACAGCAGCTGCCCCATTTTATATCCCACCGGCGGTGCATGGCAGTGCCAGATTGTCCACATTGTCACCAACACTTAGGGTTTTGTTTCTGTGATTCTAGCCACCCTCGTGGGTGTGAAATCCTATCTCATTATGGTTTTCATTGGCTTTTCCCTGATGATTGGTCTTGCTGAGTGGCTCTTTCCGGGCTTATTGGCCATTTATTCGGCTCCCTTGGGTCCTTTGCCCATTTCAAGGGCATCCGTGGTGGATAATTACTAAGTTTAGTCATTACTTTTTAGCTTCGTGATTTGGGCACAGTGTCTGCGAGTCTGGGTTAGGCTGTGCGTGTGCGCCGCGTCCGCCTGGCTGCACGCAGGTGCTTGAGAAGATCTGCTTATCAGAACCAACTTGGTCTTATGAGATCAGTTTGTGATTGTGTCACCCCAGAGCTCCTCTGACCTAGAAAAAAAGCACAACAGCAAATTCTTTAAGGGTTTCTATCTTGAGCTATAAGCCTTTAGGTTCTGCTTCAAAAACATTCTTTCACTGAAATACGTTCATTTTCAAACGAACATCAAAAAGTGCACTAAGTGATCTCCTTTCTGATTTTCCTCTATATTAAACAATACAGTTTCCCTCGGCCCTTTTCTGACACCTGCCCTTTTGGAAACGGCCAACCAGAAACACTGCTGTCTCAGTGGATGACACGAAACGAACTATGAAAAGTCTCTCACTTTCGGTTCTTCTTTATGTACTGAGTTGTAAACACAGCAGAATTTCCCCTTTTACCAGATTTTGGGGAACTCTCAGATGTCCTGAAACACTCTGAGTTCAGGCTCTGTAATTGGTTCTGTGCAGAGGCACCAAGCCCCTTAGGTCGGCGGGGACCCTTCCTACTCTCACTCAGACCAGAGTGGTGGAAGATCCCTCCTGACATTTTCTCTCCTTCCCTGTGCATCTGCTGGGATCCAGACCTGGGAATGATCAGAACTGGCTTGAGAGCTTAAAAAATACATTTCCGTGGGCTTTAATCTCCACAGAATCCAAGTCAGATCTGTTGTAAAACTGAACATCTTGTAAATTTGAGCACGGGGAGACAAGCTGGGCTGAGATGAACCGTTGTAGATGGGTCGCCTGGCCTCGGTCTGGAATCTAGACACTTACTCTCATAAGTTCCTTGGCTAAATAATTTAATTATGTCCCTCAGCTCCTTCGGTTGCAAAGCGGAAATTACAACATGTATGTAGCTCATTAGGTTGTTGCAGAAAGCAAAACTGAGACCACGTGAGCACGTGTCGTCATGTGTAAGGTGCCTTGTGACTGCCGGTGCTGCTGGTTGAACCAGGTTTCCCATGGGTAGTTTTTCCCATGAGTGTAATTTTGTTTCCAAGGCACTATTTTCTAGAAACTTTGAATTGTGTCTTGGGCTGGAAGAGAGATGGAAAGGTCTGATATGAGAAGAATCTTAGGGAGGGACTTTGCTCCAACAATGAGCGTCATCTCCTTGTTCCCGATGCATCTCTGTAGCTCTGACTCAGACGGTTCACACAGGGCGGTGGACACACGAGGCTGGACAGTAGGCCGAGTCTCTGTTCCCGCTGCTGCCCCAGGCCATCGCGATGCTCGGGCTCCGTGACAGTGGCTTCGTACGCCTGACTCCCTTTCACGGCACCAGTGGATATTACTCTGGAGAGATGCCTAATTTTAATTTACTGGGGCAGCTGGAGTTCTTTACCAAATGATGGAAATAAATGATAATAAGACGTTTGTCTTATTAATAAATGAGTTTGTCTTATAAATGAGATGTTTGTCAGAGGTCCGTTGTCTGAGGGTCTTTAAAGAAAAACACAGGATGACGGAGCGCATTGGTATCTCTTAGATTGTCACCCGTGACCTTGGGACTCATTCCTGTTCTGCCAGATACTGCATGGCTCTGAATCTCACTCGGGCACACTGTTAAGGTGTGGGGCCCCGTGGGGAAGGGGGTTTGCTTTGCAGTAGATTTTACTGTGGAAACTCAACGAGCCCAGTGACACCTCAAGGGGAACTTGACCAGCTAGAACTTAAGAACCCTCCGCAGGGGTGCCCAGAACCCCATGGGTGCAGCTCTTATTTACATTTTTTTTTTCCCCAGGAGAAGAAGATCTTCCAGATCCCCTGGATGCATGCAGCTAGACACGGGTGGGATGTGGAGAAAGATGCCCCACTCTTTAGGAACTGGGCAATCCACACAGGTATTCATGCCCAGGCATCGCTGACGGCGGCGGGCACTATTGCGTTGTTTTCATGCCTTCTTTTTTCTTTTAATGGTGGTGTAATTGACAAACAAAATTGTAAGATATTTAAAGTTATGATTTATGTAATCCTTGGGAAAGGGTGCCCCCATTGAGTTTACGAACGCATTTATTGCTGCCCGTATTTACTTTTTAATTATTTGGTTTTTCACTGGGAACATTTAAGTTCCACTCTCTTAGCAAATTTCAGTTATATACTGCAGTGTTTATTTTTGTTTTTACTGCACATATAAAATCTCCTGCGTTACAGTCTCATAAAGACAGCTCTGAAAAACCTGTGACTTGTCCTCAGGCATATCCAGGACACATGGGCACAAACTTCATCATTCAGAGGTGATGCTCCACCCATCATTCCACAGAAACTCAGTCCTTAAATTTCCTGTAAAGTTCTCCTTGCGTTCCCCAGGTGTGTACCAGGGCCATAAAGAACTTGTTTGTTCTGCGGCTATAAACTTGGGTCAAAAGGTAGTCAAGAATATATTTACTTACAACAAAATTTAAGTAAGGAGCTACTGAGAGGAATGGTCTTTTAACTTAATATTTGAGAGTCAGGTGAAAAAAGAGACACTCCAGTTACCTGTGCTTATGGGCCTGCCAGCCTGCCGGCCTTCTGTATTGCTGACATCAATTCCTATTTTTCTACCATTTTTAATTTTTTCTCAAGCTGTTTGGTAAAGTCAGGGTGCCCAGCTTGTACCAGCTTTCCCAGGACTGTCCAGATTTTAAAACCAAAAATCCCGCATCCCAAGAACATTCTCAGTCCCAGGCAAGCCAGGATGGTGGTCGCTGTAGGCGTAGCCTGGGGTGCACAGGGTTGCTTCTCTGTACTACTTGCAAGCAATCCCGTGTTTCCAGAAATCTTTACTGTGTCTACCTCCCTTTTTTCCTTAACCTTAATTCTTCCTGCTGTTTTGTTAGGAAAGCATCAACCAGGCGTAGATAAACCTGATCCGAAAACATGGAAGGCGAATTTTCGATGTGCCATGAACTCCCTGCCCGACATCGAGGAAGTAAAGGACAGGAGTATAAAGAAAGGAAACAACGCCTTCAGGGTGTACCGGATGTTGCCCTTATCGGAGCGGCCTTCTAAAAAAGGTAGATAAAGGTCCACGATGCAGTGCCCTTGGCACACATTGTAGCGCCTTTATGATTTCCTTATTTCCACGCCTGGGGTTTGCACCGTGGAGGCTCATTCTGGCCTTACCTGGCTGGGGGAATGAGTCTCAGGTCCCCAAAGGCAGTAAGACATTGGGACTTGCGGCCGTGTACAGAGTAACGCTTGCACGGGTCGGTGGAGAGTTTAGAAAGCACTACACTTAGGGGAGATGTTTCTCTGTTCTTCATGCATTAATCCTGGACTGTCTTCTGTTGCCCACAGGAAAGAAACCAAAGACAGAGAAAGAAGACAGAGTTAAGCACATCAAGGTAATCTTTGGTTGTTCAGGGAGGAAGCCAGAGTTGTGACCATGTTCATGATTGTGTCTTATGAAAACAAGTAATGGGGCCTCGGGGAAGTGGTCGATCTTCGTTCTTTGGCTCTTGTGTTTTATGTGCTTTCCACGTCTCCTCCTTGGCATGTGCCCGCTCGCAGGCTCAGGTGCACATCTCCCCCCCGCTTCATCCGGTTTCACGGAGAAATTTATGAATGGAGTCACAGATTCTCACGGAGCTGGACAGTCTGCAGCCTCCCCCTGGTCCCCATGCTGTCGCCAGCTGGTCACTTAGTACCAACTAAGCCCCAGCAACCAGCTACTATCTAATCATATTAAGGACATTTTCAGGCTACTAAATATATTTTAAAGTATGTTAAATATTAAATGCTTGTATTAAGATGTGCTACCTATATTTTTATAGGTGTATCCCACGGCAGGCCATTAAGTCAGGGACTCAGGGATGAGATCAAATGCCGTGTTAGTGTGGATCTCAATAGACCTTTTCTGCTCCACTGTGAAGCCAGCTGTCATAATCCCCAAAGGCTTTCCACAGGGATGTGTTTGTGTGTGGGCTTTTCAGTGGGCTGTGCAGCCTGAAATCCCTTCGGGAGGACCTTTGTGTGTAGATTGTGTGTAGATCCTTGTTAGCTAGCCAGAGGGTAGTGAGGTGTCCCATGCGGAGCTGAGGACCAGCTTCAGTCGCTGGGCAGAGAGCAGACACTGCAGTGCCTGACCCCTAGACCGGCAGAGGGAAGACTGTCTGGTGCACTGTGCTCTGTTTGCAAACGAGGAAGCTGAGGCTCCAGAGAGCTGAGTGACATGGACCCAGAGGCTGGGACGTGTGGCCAAGGTCACACCGCTATTTAGAACTGAACTTAAAGAGGAGATGCCAAGTATCCTGATTTCTACTCTAGAATAACTATTGAAAGAAAACACCAAACTGTCCAGACAGTGCAATGTTTAAAAATAAGCCAGTTAGTCAAACTAGGAAGAAAAATTATTTAAAAATCTACGCCAGATATAAAGTTAGACTTGTGAAGGTAGGTAGAGTTGGAGGGAAAACTGAGATCAAGAGTTAGCATTTCAGACCTAATTTACCTCTACAACTGAAAAGAAGTATTTTAGGCAGAGTATTTTAATAGCCATACTTCCAGTTTCATTTTCAGTATTTTTAGCTTTTGACTTATTTAAATATAGCACAGTATTAAGGACCAATTTTGTTTTAACTTTTTATTATGGAAAAATTTTATACACACAGGAAGGAAACAAATGAGTAAAATTTACTCTGTACACCATCCCCGCAATTTCAACATTAATCAGCTCGTGGCCATTTGATTTCATTGGTTCCTCCACCCACTTTCCTATGCCTGATATAAAATTGCAGATACTCAATTATTTTTGGCCTACAAAAACAATTTCATGTGGTTTAGCTCAATATTTTGAAACAAATTCCAGATATGTCATTTTTTCCATGAATACTTAAGTATATATCTTTAAAAGACAGGCAGTCTTTAAAGATGGCTCAGTGTCATGACTACATCTGAAAAATAACAGCAGTTCCCCAGAATCATCAATATCCAGCCAGTGTTCAGATTCCCAGTTGTCCCCTGAATGTTATCATTTTTTAAAAAGATTTTTAAATTGATTTTTAGAGAGAGAGGAGAGAGAAACATTGATGTGAGAGAGAAACATGAGAAACAACGATCGGCCGCCTCCCGAAAGCGCCCCCCCCCACCGGGGATGAGCCCGCAACCCTGGGCATGTGCCCTGACCAGGAATTGAACTGGCAACCTTTGGGTGCACGGGGTGACTGCTCAACTGGCCAGGGCATACATGTTATAATTTTTGTACAGTCTGTTTACATGAATCAAGATTCACATAGGGTCCACACATTGTGATTTTGGGATGTGTCTCTTAAGTGTTTTTAAATTTACAGGTTACCCCTACATCGTCTTTTAAAACAACTTAATTTTTCCTTGCAATTGAAAAAAACCTAGTTAGTTGTATCAAGTGTCCCATAGTTTGGAGATTTTTGGGGCCTATATTTTGATGATTACTGTTGTTTAGTCAGAAAAGTATAGCTTCCCCACAAATACGTGAGTTTGAAGAATTTGCTCTAACCTTCATAGCATCTAGCAGGACAGGTAATCAGTGCACACTTGATCACTGCGTGCATGCATGAGTGTTTGCTGACCAAGTGGATGCATAAATAAACTTAACATGTGGGTTAGGAATGGGGGTTTTACATTAGAATGCAGATTTCATTTCATATTCTCAGTGAATGGAGAAATAATCATGGAATAACAGATGCTCACTTTTCAACAAACTGCTGAAACTTCTCTGCATACTCCATCGACTACCCGATGCCAGTGATTATAAGATGCATCATTATTTATGTATCTCTAAGCAAGAAAAACAGCTTGCGATGAAACCATGACACGTGATTAGGGATGTGGAAGTGTGTCTCTCAGAGTTGAGGACATGTGGTGTTCTCATAAGAAAAGGACACCTGCAGTCACATCAGCAGTGGCAGTGTCTTCCACAGGGCCACTCAGAGGAGGGAGCTGTGGAAGGCACAGCCCTGGGTGGGGCTTGGCCCTATCTGCCCAGGAAAGCAAGTGAGAGGCCTCCTCTCAGGCACAGCCGTGCGGGCCAAGTTCCAACCCAGCCAGTTGCATGTTGTGAAATGAAATCTCCCTGGGCTGAAGATATGGTTAATACTGGAAACTCGCCCCTCAAAGGGACATTGTTGCTTCAGCAGAAGGCAGGTGACCCACCTTTGAATTTAGATCTTCTTGCATCTGCCCTGCAGTGTAGCCGTGGATAAGACCACCCAAGTTCGTGGCCCATGACTACGAAGGCCATAGCGTTCGCTTGCTGTTTCTGTACAATATTTCCAAAGTCCACTCTCCAGCTTCTCTGGAGTTGTATCATTAAAGGACCTTATCCTCAGGGAGCTAGTAATACATTACTTCCTGTTGTATGTGAAACACCTAAGCTCGGAGTTCGTGTGTCCCATGCAAACATGCCCCTGGACAGACTGGATAGGTTTCTTCCACTGAGAAAACTCGGCTTATGTGTCCTAACTAGGAATGAACATTTGCAGTCGAAGCAAGCTCTTCACAGTCTTCGTTCAGTTCAGTTTGGATTGAGGTTTTAACTAGCTGAGGATGTTCGGAACATGCGGGCTGACTGTGAGAGCTTTTCCTGGGTCACTCAGGTGGTTTATCTCCATGCCACCTGTTCTCTCAGCAAACAGCCCCCTGAGACTGGCATCCCCGGGGTCCCTTGGCCGTGAGTAGGTGCAGGGGTGCGGCCTCCTTATGCCTTGCCGTTCTCTTAGTATACCCTGCTGCTCAGTGAGCCCTTCTCTCCTGAACTAAGATCCACCTGCAGGAGGTAACTGGCTACTTAAGGAAGTGAAAATAAGGAACACAGTAATCAGTAATACTAGATTGTACATTATCAGTGCACATATATGTTTCTAAAATGTCACAGGGTCAAGATCAATAAGGACAGAAGTGAGTAAAACAGAGGCATGGTAGCAGACGTTTTGGGGCCCCTACCAAGAGCTAGGCTTCGATCATCTCATTTAGAGCCCCTGTGATGGGCAGGTTATCTCCCCTTCACACACAAGGAAATGGAGGCTCAGAGAGGTTGAGTAATTATCCTGAGGTTGCACTGCTCCGTGGAGCTGGAGTTTCAGTCCATGTTAGTCCAGCCCCAGAACCTGTGGTCTCTCACCGCACTCTGGGCCTCTGCACTGTTCGAGGCTCTGGGATCTGAGCCAGGCCCTGGGGGGATGGATGGAATTAAAACACAGGCCATTCTTCATCACCCAGGAGCATCATACACGAGGGCCTGGAGGTTAGAGCTGCTGTTTGGTCTCCAGTGGATGAGCCAGGAAACTGGTGTAATTAGAGCAGGAGTTTGTGTGAGGGAGCAGTGGGAAGCGAAGACAGGTAGGTGGGCAGGATCAGAAATGAAGGCTTCCTGCCTCAAAGGATCATTCGCAGATGAAAGATTTGTGCTTTGAAACTATAAAGTGCTTTTGGATCAAAGAATTGGTGTTGGGGTGGACAATAGCATCTAGGAGGACCTCTGACGTCACCGGGTGAGGAGGAGGCCTGGTCTGTGTTAGTTCTGAATGCAGACCTCTGGGTAGAAGTTCAGAAAGCAGGTCATGGTTTAGCAGAACTTTCTAATCAAGCTGCTGTCTCTAACAGTGACTTGAGCTGGATTAAAAAACAGTATGCTCCCTGTCACTGTCCCGAGACAGGCCAGATGATCACCTGTCAGGGCTGATACTAGAGCGATCCCTTCATTGGTGGTCACAGGGGGTCTCAGTTTTTAAACCTTAATCAGATGGGGGCACTGCTCAGAGCACAGTTTGAAAACTGGGTGGCCAAACTGTGGATGACTTCGTGAAATAGGGCAGAGCTGAGCCCCTGGGGAGGGGTGGAGCATGATGGAATTGGTATTGAAGGGAGGTGTTTCCCATGGCGATAGGAGGGAATGGGGGGAGGAGAGACTGCCGTGGGAAGTTTAGGTGAAGCTGGGTGGCAGCTGGGCCCGAGAGGAGGAGGCATTTCTCTGGAGAAGGGAAGACAAGACAGAGGGTGAAGCCAGGAGTGGGTCCCAGGGGAGGCCCCGGGCCTTCAGCCCTCACAGAGGGGATCGTTGGGAATGGCGTGTGTTTCATGGAGAAGGGTGAGTTTAACGTTGGACGTGTGGAGTTCGAAGTGACAACCACTTTGTCCGTCCAGAGTGACTGTGCCAATGAGATGGTAGCACCGAAGACTTTGACAGGGACAGGCTGTTTTTGAAGCGGGGGTGGGAGGAGTAAAAATGCTCAGAGTAGTGGGACTCGGTCTCCCCTGGCAGACTCTCCTGCCCCATGAGGAGCAGAGCAGGGTACCAGGCGGGGTGGGCGAGCGAGTGAGGCCGAACGCGGTTCCGTCTCAGTCTCCGTTGGAATCAGTGCGGGACGCAGTGTTGATTAAGGTGGGAAGCTCCTGGACTGGGACCATGTCGCATGATCAGGGACCAAGTCCAGTTCCTGTGTCTCCACAGGATCTCGGAAAATTAATTTAGTCTCCGAGTCATAGTTTTCTCAAGTGTAAAGTGATGAAATGTCACTTGTCTCTAATTAAACTGTAGATCATGTGAAACACTGAGAGGTCTTCAGTTGAGAAATCGGAATAATTTAGGTTGTTAAATATGTGCACGTCTGACTGCCCCGTTACTTTTATGAGAAATCTAGAAGTTGAATGAGTAAAAAATAGCTTAAGACAACAAAAGAAACATGTGGCTGTGAGCCGTTCTCTCCATAACTCCTTCAGGTGCTCTGTAGTTGCCTTTGAGAGAACTGAGGAAATGGAAGTGACTGGGGAGGGGACATGCAGAGGGGCCACTGAGGAACAGCGAGAAGGAAGGTGCCATCAGAAAGGTGAATTACAGCAGCGTCAGGTGTCATCTTGTCCAGAGATGACATGCAGGCCTCCTGTAAGGGGTCAGAGTGTGGTGTCGAGGGAGAGGGACTTGAGGAAAGAAGGTCATTGGGTTGGGGTGAGCAGAGTTGTACTGGTGACGAGATACGAGCGAGCATTTTTTTAAAACAAGTGCCAGGTGCACATTCCTCTCACATAGCCATCACCTCTTCTTCATGACGTGGGTCCTGTTGTCCTGAGCTTACAGCCGTCCACCATGCCCTGAGAGAGGCTTAAAGACTTTAATAAAGTCCTGCGACTGGTGAGAGGTGGAGGGGCTGGGCCTGGACCCCAGGCCCGTGTGGCTGTAGAGCCAGGCCTGTCTTTCCCGGCACCCCAGCCCCAGGGAGCCAGAAGCTCATTCCCCAGTTGGAGTGGTGGGAGACCCAGGCTCTAACAGGCCGGAGGCAAGTCTGGGGAAGGCAGGTGCTTGTCCAGAAGCTTGGCCATAAGTCAAGAGAAAAGATGGTGATGCTAGTCATTGGCAAGTGAGGTTTCCCAGGAAGGACAGACTTCTTGTTTGGAACTTGTGAAAGAGGGGAAGATGCATGAGGGAGGAGAGGGGTGATAGTCCTGCCCAGTGGGGCTGTCCTGGGCCCTTCCTTATGGCCCCCTCCTTTGGTACATCTGGTCAACCATGCACTACATGATTTTTATTTTATTTTTTTAGAACTGAACTGTATAATGAAGTGATGTCTTCGAAGTTATAGTTATTGTGGGAGGAGTTTGCCAGGTGGGATCACGAAAGAGGCCATTTCCCCCCCTTGCCTGTGTGTCTTCCCTGAGTCACTGTGTGTGTGTGTGTGTGTGTGTGTATGTGTTTGGGGGGGGGTCATCATTAATTCCAAGTAGCTCAGAAATAAATGGATAGAAATGGCCCACATGCCATAGAGATGACAGCACTCTGGACTTCCCAAAGCACAGCCATACCGACCTCACCTGATTTGCTCCCATCCTGTGTTCGTTCCTCTCCTCTCTCCTCTCTGTTTTGGTTTCCTGAAGGTGTTGTCCTGAGTTGCTTTTTTGTCCGGCTCAGTTGCTCTCACAGATGCCAGTGCGTCTCACTCGGAGGAGATGCTCTCTCATCGCCATGCTGATAGTCCCTATGCCGCTCGGACGGGCTCTCCAGGGTGGGTGGCACTCTCAGAGGCTGGGAGTTGTGATGCCCATGAAGGAAGGGGCCTGGGGCTGTCCCGAGGAAAAGGAGAAAGGCCGCGTTGCCTCACCCGCATGGACATGTAGCCTCTCAGGCTGCACGGGACACTCAGGCACTTAAACAGCATTTCCATGAAGCTGTGGGTGTGGGGTTGCTGGACTGGGCCCGTGTTATCAGCCCCCCATCCTCTGAGCAGGGTGCTCCGTGGCCAGAGTCCAGGGCAAACATCTGGGAAGAATTCACCCACAGTGTCCTCCGGGTGCCTGCGCTCAGGCCAGTGGCCCAGGCATTTTCCGCAGTAGTGGAGGGAGCTTTTCCCTAGAAATAGCTGTAAAAGAGATGACGTGACCCCTCCCTCTACGCACGCCTCCCTCAGGGCAGGAGGACCTGGGATCTAGGCACATGGTACTTTCCATGGACATAGACATCACGCAGCCCCGTGTAACGTGGAGCGTTGTCGCAGGTGAAGCGTGTCAGAAAGGCGGGTGGGTGCGCGGGGCCCTTCCTCCGAGGAGGAGCCTGCGCAGGACCTACGTGCTTCTTAGCTCCAGGCCGACTGGGGACAGGGGGACGGCCCAGCAGGAAAGAAAGCAGACAGAGGGGCGAGCTTAAGCTGAGAAAAGGGGGGAACAGGAAGTGTTCTCAATTCTCTTTTCTTTTCTTCTTCCTAGCAAGAACCAGTTGAGTCATCTTTGGGGCTTAGTAATGGAGTAAGTGATCTTTCTCCCGAGTTCGCGGTCCTGACTTCAGCTATAAAACATGAAGTGGATAGTACGGTGAACATCATAGGTAAACCGTTTTTGACATCTCACCTTTTACACACATGAGCAGCCCTCTGGGGTCTAAAATTTGTAAAACATGATCTGAAACAACACAGTGGGAGGGGGTCTTGGAACTGTCTGAAAATGCAAGTTCCTGCCCCCTGACTTCAGGGCTGAAAAATAAAGGTCTTTGAAGAGCAGATAAAGGGACTCCCATCGCTCAGCCTCAAGAAAATAGGGTGCGGGTGACTTCACAGGAGAGTCCAAGGAGATGAAATGGTTTTATTTCCCCAGTGGCTAATGATTAGCAGCTCTTAATCTTTCAATAATTGCTCACATGGACAGTTATTTATTTAACTTGGGGGAAGGCCAACTGTCCTCCCCTCAGCACCTGTGCATGGCAGGTCTGCCACAGTGGTGGCGCTCCTCTTCCAGATGCAGAAACTGAGGCCCAGAGATGTGTTGCCAAAGGGCACACTTGGGTTCCACAAGGAGCTTTGAGCACCTTCGATATGCCAGACTCGGTACTATGAGCAGGAAGGAGGTTGGGGAGCAGGGCAGCCCGGTTCCTAGTTTCACAGAGGGAGACAGTAAACAAAGCCACAGATAACTGAGGCTGCAAAGGGGAAGAATGGACGAGCGAGCACCAGGGGCTGGGTGTAGACCGGGGGGCTTCTTCTCCAAGGAGTGGTGCTTCCCCTGCAGCCGGTGGGGGAGGAGGGGCAGTGTGGGGCGCCATGGGGGGCCGGGGAAGGCCGGTGTGACGCAGAATAGTGAGCAACCTGGGGGTCCCTCGGAGAGGGAGGCAGGGCAGGTGTGGGGGGCCCTTTGCAGGCCATGGGAAGGAGGTTGGGGTTTATTTCCAACACGCTGGAGGGTGTGTTTCGAAAAAATTCTTTTAATTCAAGTATAACAATGAAGTGCACAAAAGTCTGACATGCAAACACAATGTAAACACCGTTTAGAAGTGTTTGGGCAGGAGGGTGAGAGTGTGATTTATATCTGAATAAAGTCCTGCTGAGATGCTGCTGTGAGTGGTGGGTGGGGGCTCTGGCCATGGCAGAAGCTCAGCTCCAGCCCCAGAATCCAGTAGTGGGGCTCTGCCCACAGGTACCTTTTGGTCCGTGAAACTTTGCTCCATGTTGTAAGCAGTGTGATGCTGGTAAGAACCAGAGAGATCAGAGAGGGTACAAGACCAAGCCTCGCGCCTGGGCTCCTTCCTTTCTGCTTCTTAGTTGGGTACAGATGGGAGGGCACAGCCACTACAGTCGTCAGCCACCTCGTTCCCCGTCCCCCTGGGTTTGGGGGTACTGAAAGTGGGACCATGCATCCGGGAGTCCCCTGAGTACGGAGGTTTTCGGGAGAACTCGGAGGGAGCTGCGTGTGTTAAATGCAGGCTGTGTCTCGGGGCAGGCCTGGCCTGGCTGCCTCCTGGTGCTCACACTCCACGGGGCACTTTTTCGTGGAGCCAGGTTGTCCCACAGAGAGCTCTGAGCTTAGGGGAGTCATCAGGATCAAGTGTCCTTGTCACTTCCCCTCTGGAGGGAGGTGTCCTGCCAGCCCAGCAGCCCAGCTGTCCCCGCTCCTGGGCCCTTTTTCTGAGGCCCCCAGCTGCTTCACCTCCCCTACCCCCCCCATCCCCCTCATCAGGGCAGCGGTGGGCTTTTACACATTTTTGTTGAGTCTCAGTGTGTAACGTCTCAGTCAGGGCGATTGCTCTTTGCCCCACTATGATGGTGCCACACACGCTTGGAACCAACCTAATGAGTTGTTACTCTGGGGCCAGGACGGAAGCAGGTGTGGTTAGGGATCACCTGTTCGGTTAAGTGATTCTGTCCCTTGGCTTAATAATAAAATAACGATGGCAGTGAGATGAGTTTGAATATCTTTCTTTGTAGTTGGTGGCCGTTCCAAAGGTACGTAATTATATGTGAAGTGGGTCGATACAAGTATTTGGAAGGTTGGGTGATGTGTGGTCTCTGCCAACAGTAGCTCTGCCTTGATTGTAAACCCTTCACGGAGCGTTTGTCTCCAGGCTCCCCCGTGACCACTAATCAGCCACCCCTGTCTTTGGGATTTGTGGAGAGAGAGGGGAAACACAGGGATCCCCATTCCAAGGCTGCTGGAGTTTGCGTCTCCTTAAAACGCTTTATTTAACACAACACCATTTCTTGCCTCCAGTTCATTCGTTTCTAAACCCAGAGTTCATTTCGGTTTTGTGTTTAGGCAGCAAGATGAGAGCATCGAGGTGCCTTCATTCTGCTTCATGAGCATTTTATAAGGTTAGAGTTGGGAGTGGAAATGAGTAGCAAATATGCTAGTATTTCTTCACGGTGTGTGTAGGGCTCTTGGCTAGGGCAGTGGATTGAAAATCATTAACTTAAACCAGCGGAGACCAACCACCCAGCACATTTTTTCTGGACAGGGTGGCTGTTTCGTAAGCAAATCCAGTAAGTGTGCAAAATGTGAAGTGTGCAGTTGCCCTGACAGTTGAACTCTTGCTTGATTGCTAAGTTTTACTTTTAAGTCTTGCCACAAATCATAGCAGGAAAACACGTGTGCACACACACTCACACACATGCACACACATGGCTGTCAGCAGGCTGTATCCTGGCCTTGCCTTGCCTTCTAGACCACAGCAGCCGAATTTCCTTTCCCATCTGGCTGGCTGGGCCCACCAAAAAGGAGTGCGACGTCCCCATGTTTAAAACATGCCTTTTAATGTCCCTCTCTCCTGTGTGGTTAAATGCACAGGTTTGCACCCTGAAGGCCTGTCCCTGCTCTCCCCTCAACGGGAGGGAGAAAGGGCACCCTGCTTTTCTTTTCACTTTTCTCCAGCACTGTATTATCTGGCATGTGCAGTAACTCCTGTTTTTAGGAAGCGGGAGACGTCAGCAGCACGTTGAATGGTTCTGACTGCCCCGTGGCATGGTGCCTGGGCGAGCGGCTTTTGCTGAGCTGTTCTGAGATGGGCCCCCGGGTAGGAAGTGTGCAGGTGCGGGCATCTGTTGGACTCCCTGGCCCTGCTTTACAACCCATTGTGTTCCTCCATAAAAGCTACCCCCACCCTTCAATAAAGCAGAGATTGCGACCAACAGGGAGGCTATTCATTGCGCTCAGAAGTGAGTCAGGCAACCCGAAGGGACTAGACAGACAAATCAGGAAACAGTGTAATTTGGATTTTGTCTTGATTTTGTCTGCCCATAATTGCTTCCAAATTTGACTAACTTTAACCTTTGAGTAGCTTTTTTTTTTTTTAATTCTCACCCAAGGACATACTTTCACTGATTTTTAGAGAGGGGGGGAGAGAGGAAGAGAGAGAAAGAAACATTGATGTGAGAGAGAACCACACATTGGCTGCTTCTCATAGGCGCTGAACATGCCATACGCACAGCCCCTGGGGACTGAACGGACAACCCAGGCTTGTGCTCTGACCGGAAATCAAACCACTACCTTGGTCCATGGCATGAGGCCCATCCAACTGAGCCACAGCCGCCAGGGCTTGAGTAGCTTTTTCAGGCCAACTTAGATACTCAGGTGTCCACAGGGAGGACTGAAGAAGCAGAACAGACTCACAGCATGGGCCCCCCTTTCCCCCGAGGGCCCCTGGCACCGTAATTCACAGTGACTTGGGGGTGGCTGAAAGTGACCCTAGGCTGTGGAACTGTCTTCATCTTTTCCAGCTCCTTTGGTCCCTGTTGTTTTTGCCATTTTTCCTGGTGCTTAAGATACGAAAAATTCCACCTGCAAGATAAATAGTAGCTTTGGGTACATCTTTAGGTGGAAGGCACCACCTCTTAGGAGGGGGCAAGAGGAGGTCTCCCGTGCTTGTTTCCCGGGGCTGTGCCCCATGCCTTCTTCTGGGTGGACTGAGCTGGTTACCCCCCAGGAGCAGGGGCCAGAGACAAGGCATCCAAGTTTACCAGGACCCCTAGAGAACTCAGGACAACGTGAAACTCCAGGTGAGATGTGAAGCAGGATGTGACAGTGTACCCAGACTTAGGACCGCTAGATAACACACTTGGTATTTGCCTCCGCGGACTGGGCCTTGGGAAGCCTGGTCGCAGAGGGGAGACTGCCTGGCACGTGCTCTCGGTCACCGCATGCAGCCGGGAGCCCCGGGCAATGGAGTTTCACCATCATCTTTTCAACCTTAAGAGGTTTTTATTTACCCAAGAGACCTGCCCTCTTGTTAGGCTGCATAATAATCTCTCCTTCCCCCTTGCCCGTCACCCCCTCATGTGTAATTAACTACGAAGTCCTCCTGTCCTCCCACATCCTGCTTCTCAAGTCAGTCCCCGTCTTTCTAGCTCCGAAGCTGCTCCCGGGCACCTCTGCTCCCGTCTGAGCGCTGCTGTCATTCTGGCCCCTCCCCATTCATTCTCCACACAGTGATTAAAAAAATGCCCGTCCCACTGTGTCACCAGCGCCCGCAGGACAAAGACCCGGAGTGTCCCTCGTGGCCCCAGGGTCCTGGCCCCTGCCCACCCCTTTTACCCTTGTTCTGGAATCTGATTTATTCCGAACAGTGTGACTTCCACGTGCCGGGCAGAGAGAAGGCGAGGTTGGTTATGAGTTTGCTATTGGGAGCGGCCGCTAAGGCTCTGTGGACACAGCACGCGCAGTCCCGCTGGTGAGTTCACGCGGCGAGCCCGGGAGGCTTGCCCGGGTTTCTGCTCCCACACGGTCCACCCTTGAGACATATGGATGAACTGAGTTTTGCTGGGGCAGCTTGTTTGCTCCCCTGTATGTGAAGCTGTTTTTCCCGGGGGTGGGAAGAGTAGACACTGTGCCAGGCACCCTGGTGCCTCACCCAGCACCTGCATCGGCCTGCTGCTGTCAGGGGCAGTCTGCCCTGCTAGGACAGGGCTCCCTTCTCTGAATGACCAGCCCACAGACACTGTCTCTCCACCATTGCTCCTGGGCTCCTAGACCAAACCATGGCCATGTTTTGTTGTATTATTGGTTTTTTTTAAAAAGGACACTAGAATAGAAGTTAAAACACTTGGCTTCTGCAGTTTCTTATTTACCACGTACGTGATCTCGAGCAAGCTCCCTAACCTCCCTGGGACTCTGTTTCCTCATCTATAAAACAAATAATAATACCGATCCTGCCCTCCTCACAGGTACAAGGGTCAGTGAGTGTAATGGTGCAAGGTGGTAAAATACCTTGATAATGGCTGTGATGTCATCGAAATATATTCAAGTATATCTGAGTTGGAAAAGTAGGCTCCGTCTGTGCTGTGATCAGGGCTGATGTTTACAGTTTTAAATCTCAGACTTCGTACTGGGCCAAGAAGGACTCTCTCCATAGCACCATGCGGACTGTCTCGTTTTATATACCCCGCAATGAGCTTTATCTTTGACCCTGCAGCCACTTGGTGACTTTGACGATGTTCCCTGCCTGTCTGGGTTTCAGCTGTAGAGCAGTGGGGACCTACCCACCTTCAAAGACCTTTTAGCCTCTGATAGTCCCTGCTTTTAGTAAGAGCTCCCTCTCAGGCGTGGGGACAACTGCTTTCTCCGGTGGAGCCCTACGTTGAGTCAACAATTGTTAATAAAGCCAGAATGACCTTTTAAGGCATCAGACTGGTTCATCAGTAACCAGCCATGAATAATATTGTTGTAATTCTCAGCAGCCAGGTCCAGATAGAGCTGCATTCCTGTGGGCAGCTCTTTTCCTCACGTGCTGATCTTAATAAGCTGGGGATGCTGAGTGGGTTTCTGGCCCCCCCAACCTCTGGAGACCCAATATAGGACTGTTGAAAAGCAATTTCATTATTGGTTATGAGCCTGGAGTTTCATTAAGGTGAGAATTGAATGTCTTTTTCCAAAGAGGGGCTTAGAAAGCCAAGAGGCGCTCAGCATGAACTTGCCGATTAACCCTTTCTTTTAGGGAAACCGCGCCGCGAAGTACCCGAGTTGAGCTTTGGAGTCAGGGAACGCTGAGTTTGACTCCTGGTTCTGCCTCTTGACTGACTGTCTTACCTTGAACTAGTTATTTAACTCTCCCTGATGTCTGTGCTCGTGTCTGAAATGAGGACGACGACTGTACCTTCCTCATGGGGTGTGGGGTCCTGTGGGTTGCAGGGGGTGGGGTGGGCAAAGGTAAGTGCTCAGGAATGTTAGGTTGTGCTGTGATTAGTTACCAGTTTGGGATGCCTGAGCACCCAGGGGGTGCCACCCCTGCCTGTGTTTACTGTAGTAGGTTACTGAAAAGTTTGCGGTTCTTGTGACTTTTCAGTTATCATGAGTCAAGTGTTACAGTATGTTTTGTCACTTGGGGCAAAGCCTGGTGGTGCAGGGAAGTGTGAGTTCCCATGGAGAGGGAGAGAGACAGAGGCAGAGAGAGATTGATGGGCGTGGTGCCTACAGCACAGCCAGAGAGCATCTCAGATGCTGCAAGCTCCCTGCTTCTCCCTTGGGCTTGCGACTCTGAGTTTCTAGAGTCTACAGCATTGTCCAGGTGGAGAGAAGTGGTCGACCCTGCCCAAGGCATAAAGCAGCACACTAGTAGGGGACCGGTAGCCTTACAGATAGTGTAATTATGTTAACTGGGAGTCCGGATTGTAGCCTGGAAACAAGACTTGCTTTGGAATCCCGGTGACCAGCATTCAGAGGAGAGGGTGAAGGGAGTCAGATACGTGGTGACGGAAGGAGACGGGGCTTCGGGTGGTGAGCACACGATCGAGTGGGCAGAGGCAGTGTTAGCCGGTCCAACGCCTGAAGCTTACATAATGTTGTTAACCAGTGTTACCCAGTGCATTTCATTTTAAAAGTTGAGTAGAGGTGCTTATCTACTGTTTTTGTCTTAAGTCGCATAGATTAAGGGAAACCCAGGAAAACGAACCCCTTTTAGGCAGACAGTGCTGTGAATTTTGACAGAAGCGTGCTGTTGTGTGACTGCCACTATAGTTAAGACGTAGGACATCTCCATCACCCCAAACATTTCCTCCCCCTGCCTGCAGCTTCTGGAACGCTGCCTTCCTGTGTCTTTATCACTTCCCCGAGGTCTAAAGAAGCCCACTTGCTAGATGTCTTGAAATTTTGTAGAAAACGGGTTGTTAAATCCGGTGTTTGCAGGTGGCCACGGGCTCCTGCAGGACTCTGGCTGCGGCCGGTGAGCCCGGTCTTTTCCCCGGAGATTCGCTGAGCTGCTGTCTGGTGCCAGGCAGGGGCGTCTGCTGTGACTTGGTGGGAAAAGGTCTCCTGCAGGTCCTCAGCTCTCTCAGGCGCCCTGATTGGTGGGGCGATGACACTCAATAGCAACTTAAATGAAGATATATGGAATCAACTCGCAGCGCGAGACAGAAAGTCAGGAACTGTCACAAGGTCGTGTCACATTGTAGTTTTAGCTGAACAGTGGGGACAGTGAATAAGAGGCGCTCAGGGAAGAGAGGTCAGTCTGTTCTGGGGTGGTCAGGGAAAGGCTCCAACGAAACAGAGGCATTGTGAAAAGCCTGCCTGTCGCCCGCCCTCCCGCCCTCTCCTGCCCCCTCCGAGTCACCGCCTCATGGAAGCCTTTGATTCCTCGAACTGGCAAAAAGTTCCACTTCCTCAGCGCTCATCACGTGGCCTCTCCTGCTTCCCTCTTTGTTGCTGCTGCTGTGCCAGACTTGCGCTCTCAGGGCCGTGCGCTGGCCGGTAGCCCCGCTGGGCCCTTACACGCCAGGTCCTTGACCCCATCGGTCTTTCTCTGCCCCCCCCGGACTTGACAACAATGTCTTGTACACAGTAGGTGCTCAACAAACCTGCGTTAGTTGAATCACAGAGTTGAACAGTGTGGGAAAAATAGGGAGAGGCCTGGCTGGGTGGCTCAGTTGTCTGGAACGTCATTCCATACACCAAAGGTTGCGGGTTCGACCCCCCGTCGGGGTGCATACGGGAGGCAGCTCATTGATGTCTCTCTCCCTCCCTCCCTTCCTCTCTCTCTAAAACCAATATATCAGTATCCTAGGGTGGGAATTAAGAAAAAAAAATTGAGGGAGGGAATTCTTGGTCAGAACAAAGGGATATAATTAGAAAGATGCTTGAACTGCTGCTGTTGTTTATACTCCCAGTTAGCTGCTGTCTCTCTGTTTGAAATGACAGTGCACAAGAGAGATGAACTTTGTGGAACTGGAAGTTACAGTGGCTTTGATATAAACCAAATTTATATAAGATCTTAATTGCCTGAGAGTGGGCATTGCTTATCCCTACCCAGTCCTCTCACACACACGCACACACACACACTCTCTCTCCCTCCCTCTCTCTCTCACACACACAAACACACACTCAGTCTCCACCCACTAAATGCTTCTTAGGACTTGGGAAATCTTGTTTTCCTGCTGCCTTATTTTATTTGGGAGAAGAGGCGGAAGAAATTTGAGAGAGGTCAGTGTCGGCGCTCAGCCTGTGTCTGGTGAGCTGCATAATTGATGTTCTCGTGCTCAAATAGATAGCCCAAAGGATAAAATGAGAGTTTGGGAGTCTGCCTGCCAGATTTAGCCTGCTTTCCTTTTCTTTAATTTTATCCCCTCCAGGAAAACCTAAGCAACATCCAATTTCCCTTCCATTCTGTGCGCCGCGGCTCCGTGGACTCTTAGCACCCCCGCCTCTCCTCTGCCAGCCTCTGCGGTGCCTTTCCTGTCTTCACTAGGGAACCGCGAATGCTCGCTCCTCCTAAAACCTGCCCCGAGTAGAGATCAGGTGATGTTCTCCCTGCCTTACGTGAGTCATTTCATCACCCCCCCCCCCAAAGCAATCAAAACAGGAACCCATTTATAAGCAAAAATACTTGAGCAATTAAAATACTCTGAGCTGTGAAAACAGGAACTGGCCCGTGAAGGCTGACTTCTCGAGGAGCTGGCATGGGGCCGCCTTCCTCCTGGCCTGGACGTTTTGCAGACGGCCGAGAGAATGTCAGGGGCAGAGTGCTGCGCAGAGTCCCAGCTGTGAGGCCTTGGACAAGTCATTCTGCTCCTCTGCGCTCGAGTTTCTGTATTTGTAACAGGATAGCGATGCTTTCCCCGTCATTTTCAGGGCAGAAAAAAGTTAAAATAACTTACACGTGAAGTGTGTGAGTAAAGCATTGATTTTGACGACGGAGCGCTGAGGCCCTCAGGGAAACAGTGTTATTCCCGTTTGTTTATTGGTGCCGGTTTTCGGGTATGTTCCGTCTGATTAAATGCCAGCCGAAGTTGAAGGTCAGCTCTGTTGAAAAGTAGGGCAGGGCATTAGGGGCATAGAAATGAAAGCCACGATGAGATTTACTCTATGCCTCTCAGTCACAGTGGCTAAAGTAAAAAAAAAAAATAGTGACCACACCAAAAGCTGGCGAGAATGTGCATAAGTCAGATTATCAAGCCTGGTTAGAGTGGTTTGGTTTGTTGGAATCGTCCTGTGCACTGAAGTGTTTCCAGTTCACTTCCCGGTCAGGGCACATATCGGGGTTGTGGGTTTGGTCCCTAGCCAGGGAGCAAATGGAAGGCAAGAGATCCATCTCTTTCTCCCCCCCCCCCTTCCCCTCCCTCAGTCTCTCTAAGCATGTCCTCAGGTGAGGATTTAAAAAAAGATTATCCATGCACTGCTGGTAGGAGTGTAAAATGGTACAAGCCACTCTGGACAGCAGTTTGGCAGTTTCCTGTAAAACTAGACACGTAGTGGCGCATTATTTCCAGAGAAATGGAAACATGTTGATACGAAACCTGTGCACAAATGTTCTTAGCAGCCTTATTTGTAATAGCCAAAGAATGGACATGACCCAGAAGTCCTTCAGAGGCTGAACAGTTAGACCGTGGGCCATCCAAACCATGGAATATTACTCAGCAGTGAAAAGGAACCGGCTATTAATACACACACTTGAATGAGTAAGTCTCCAGGGCATTATGCCGAGTGAAAAAAGCCATTCTCAGAAGGTTACTGTGTGAGTCTGTTTATGACACATTCTTGAAATGACAAAAAATTAGAAAAATGGGAAACAGATCGGTGGATGTCTGGGATCAGAGACAAGGGGTGGAGTCGGAAGGAAGGTGGATGTGGTTACAGAAGAGTAACATGGGAGATGTGATAATGACGGTGGTGGCGGGTGTGTGAAGCTCTATATGTGATAAAGTTGCATAGGACTAAGTACATACACACAAGAATACAAGTGAAAAAAAACGGAGGAAATCTGAACAAGATGCGTAGATGCTGTCCATTTCCTGACATTGTACTGTTTTTGCAAGGTGTTACCATTGGAGGAAACTTGGGTAAAGGACAGTCAGGATCTCTCTATTATTTCTTACAACTGTTTGTGAATCTATAATAATCTCAAACTAAAAGTTTAATTTAAAAAAATGAGGCAGGAATCTGAGCCAGGTGGTCAGAATGCATCTTGTCCACGTTCTGGGAGTCGATGCTACTACAGTGTGTTAGAAGTGGGAAACCGTCCTGTTCCATCCTTCTGATAGTTCATCCAGTGCTCACGTTGCCTGCAGAGCAGAAAGAGGGCTGGGAGTGTGAACAGAGCACCGCACAGCTAGAAATGGCACAGTGGGGTGGATCTGGGTGGTCCTTCCTTCTTCCTAAGATTTGATAATGTGTCTCTGAACCCCAGGATCCAGAACATAGCACAGCAGAAGAATTGTTCAAAGAGAGAGCAGAGAACAGAAACGGGTTAGGTTCAAAGCACTGCCTGTCTGGGCCCGGGGCTATATTTGGAGGCTGGGTTGAGTTTGGGACATTGCCACATGTAAGGACCATTGTCAGGCCTGCTGGAAACAGGCCTGGGAGCCAGGTTATGGGCAAGCTGCTTCCCTGGTGACACTAACTCAGAGCTAGGGCTTGATCTTCAGCCTCGTGGCAGGTGACATGTGGGGACTAAGACTGACTCCTGGCTGTTTGGTTCTTTGGGGGAAGGTTTTCTATCCTGAGTGTGTGCTGGAATTTGCTGGAATTGTGGAATCAGGAGGTGTTGGTGCATGATGGCTTTCCTCTCTTTGAAGTTGTAGGACAGTCACATCTGGACAGCAACATCGAGGATCAAGAGATTGTCACCAATCCGCCAGATATTTGCCAAGTGGTAGAGGTGACCACCGAGAGTGATGAGCAGCCAGTCAGCATGAGCGAACTGTACCCTCTGCAGATTTCCCCCGTGTCTTCCTACGCAGGTAAGGGGGTGGGAGGGGAGCTCTGGCACTGAGCGAGGAGCAGGGGAGGGAGTCCTTTAGTCCAGGGCTAAGTCTCTACACAGCAAAGAGCCTCCCCTCTCTCCCGGGAATTGTTTTTGGGTTCACTTTCTTGACCAGCATGTCTTGGACACTTTTGCTCTCAGAGGACATGGTCACAGGGTGTCTCTACTTGATCACCCACAACATTTCCATGCATGACTAACACATAATAAGATTTCTTTGGAAAAATAGTTCATCTGAGTCTATTTTATTTGCACAAATTCTCAGAAATTCAGGCGGCTATTTGCAGTGGAATCTGAGTTTGACCAAGCTGATAGGACCTTAGGGATCATTTTCTCCAGTTCCTTCATCTTTGGCAGTGAAGATACTTGTTCCTGGTCACAGGGTCAGTCAGTGTTTGGGTCAGGACTTGACCCCAACCTTCAGACCTTCAGCCCCACTCCATCCCCCCAGGTTTGGAACCTGTGACTCCCACATACATTCCTCTTCTTTTTCTGTTGAGTGCAGCTTCTGATGGGGCCAGGTAACAGCCCACTTCTGATTCCCCAGGGAATGAATGGCCGCGTCGATGCAGGAACTGGCCCAGACAGCCATGGGATTAGAGCCCGACCCAGGTGGTTCTTCCATTTTTACAAAATAGCAATGGGTCCTTTTCCTGACCACCATTACATCAGCTTATACTCTTTTCCCAATGATCTCCATTTAATTTGGGGGGGACTTGATTATAATTAGGAAATTTAAATTCTGAGTCAATGTTATTGCTTGTGAACATTAAAAATATGAAGCAAAGGCCCTGTTATGGGTAACTATAGTCGGCTCTAGTAAATGGTCAGGAATTCTTCTCAGTGTCCTTTCATAGGCTGCCAAACTGAGTGTCCTTCCATTAGGGGGCCACCCCAGTGACAGGTTGTTTGTGAGTTATCAGTCACTACATAACCTGAACCCCAACTTTCTTTTTAACTGACTTTTAAAAAGTTGTGGTAAAATATACATAAAATAAAATTGACCCATTTTGCTGTTTCAGCGGCATTAAGTGCGTCCACCACCACCCACCTCCAGAACTTTTCATCTCGCAAAACTGAGACCCCATTAAACTCTAATTATCTCTTCCCCCCACCCCCAGTGTCTGTCAGCCTCCATTGTGCTTTCTGTGAATTTGGCTACTCTAGGCACTTCAGCTAAGTAGAATCAGCCAGTATTTGTCCTTTTGTGCCTGGCTTATTTCAGGTGGCGCAGTGTCCTCAAGGTCCTATCTTTTGTGCCAGGAACACTAAAGCAGTGCGAGTGCCACCTTGGCCACAGGAAGCTTATAGTCTGTCAAGCAGGATGAGCTTGTCATAGTTACTTAATCATCAAGCACATTTTGACCTCCTACGTGTAAGTCCCTCGTTGGGGTTTGCCAGTCCCAGTATTAACAGCCATGATTTCTTGTATATTTATTGTGCCCTGGGAACTGTGTGGATGCTTGGCACCCATCGACTTAGTGATCATGAGAGTAATCCGTCCGCCTGGGTACCATCACGATTCCCTCTTTGAAATCAGGAATCCAGGGCCCATATGGGAAAGCAATGTGGCCAGGGGTGAATAACAGGTTGGCATATGGAGCTTATGCCAGAGGCCTGCTGTTAGCCCTTCCACCCAAATGCTGCCTGGAACAGCCATGAGGGGCTTCGCCCTTAGGACACACCTGCATCTTGTGATCTCAGAGACCCAGCGAAGGAGGCCGAGCTGAAAGTTCCTGCCTCAGTTTCACAGTAGAGATAACTGAAGCCTGAAACACGGAAGGGCTCTGCTCACGTTTACATGGCTGTGGCTAAAGTGTGCAGCTGCTAGATCGTGCTGCATTATTATTCCCCATGTGGTTTTTTTTTTAAAGGGTTGGCACTTTAGAATAGACTTCTCTGTTTATGTGCCGAGTAAGGCTTTTCCGAGGTCTTCTCGGGGATTCTGGAAAGACCTCTTCCTGCTGATCTGCGGGCTGTGGCATCTTGCGTTAGCAGGAGAATCCTGAGAACAGCAGGGAGAAATGGAGATTGCATTCCCTGTCTCAGGACATTTGCATAGACTTGAATAGGAGGACTTCAGTGCCAGGCGGGCACTGAGGGGGTTTTGTGGGAGTCTGGCCTTTAGTTCTTGCCATTGTTTTCATTGTCTGGATTCTCCAAAGTCCTTCGGAGGGAGGCTTATTGGTTGGAGCCAAAATGTTCCATCATTGCTACTTTTCTAGAGCTACAGACACCTAAGAAACGTACTCGTTACTGACCATGGCTGGTTAAAGTCTTATTTAGTCCGGGACTTAGAGCGTGCTGCTGGGAAAGGCAGTTTCTTTGGCTGTATTCACCTCTCTACCTTTATGTTCCCCAGTGGGATTGGCTGTTTGCCTGTTTCCACGACAGGGTGTTTGTGTTGGTTTCAATTATTCAACTGAATTTCAACCTCCTCTAACCACTTCC
Source organism: Miniopterus natalensis (assembly GCF_054644295.1). Taxonomy (NCBI): domain Eukaryota; kingdom Metazoa; phylum Chordata; class Mammalia; order Chiroptera; family Miniopteridae; genus Miniopterus; species Miniopterus natalensis. The sequence goes on along the minus strand of NC_142082.1, from coordinate 7,476,475 downwards.
ATTCATTTGTTCAGGAAACTGGTATTTGGAGGCTGTTGCCAGCTGTTTTCCCCCCTCCCTATCACTGAAATATAATCCCAGCACGATCATAAAGACCACATTCGGTTTTGCAGGTCTGTCTTCTCTCTGGTCTAAATAGGTTGGTAAGCAAGAAAAGAGACAGTTTCTTTGAGCGGAAGTACTTGTGTTGGGTGTTTTAAGGCAGCAGAAAGTTGGTGTTGGATTCTTAAAACTTCCATCCTGGGGAATGATGTCCCAAAGCCAGACCTTGGGAACCATAGCAAGATGCTATTAGGTTGTTGATAGTGTCATAAAAGAAAGCCACAAGGGTGTTTTGGAGCAGGTGGGATGTAAGGGTGGAGACAGCTGGAGAAGAAGGCATGATACGAAGGACTTAACTGGTTATAGGCATGATACGAAGGACTTAACCAGTTATAGGCATGATACGAAGGACTAACTGTTTATACCAAGAGAACAGAGGTTGCCCACTGGCCAACACCTGCGGTAGAGATTTGGGTCTTAATGGAAACCACTGCATTCTGTTGGGAGGGACAGAGATAAAGATTCTTTGAGATGAAGACAATTCCAAATCGAACAAAGCCTTTTAATGGAGCCTTCTAGTGAAAGTTAATTGAGCAAATGATAGAGGGAAAGAAATCCTCGTCAACCTTCATAAAACTTGTTGAAAAAGAACCTTCCAGAAAATGTCCCAGGATGTCAGAGCGTGGAAAGGTTTTATTGTAAAACATACTGTGCCCCATGACCCCCAATAATGTTCCTGAGATGGCTAGTGAAAACTGGGCTGAAGTGCAGTGGGAACCTAAGAGGAGTGCCTTCCTCGAACTGCGGCTCTGGAGGAAGCATCTTTGAGATTATCTAACCCAAACCTCCCCTTCCCTCTCACCGAAGTAGCTTTCAGGGAAACTGGGACCAGAAAAATGAAATGAATTACCTGTGTACCTGTTATTACTCTCAGAACTTATTCAGACCATGCTGGGGAAGCAACTCTCAATTTTTTTCCTATTGTATTCAAGGTAAATAAAAAACCAAATCTAAAGTAATCGAAAGAGAAAATGAAATAACTCGTGTTGATGTTTTGGTGGTAACACTGATCTGGAAGCAGCAGCTGCAGGGAGCTCGTTTGTGGGATAAGAGTGGATCTTGAAAGTGGCAATAATGGTGGAGTAAAACCAAGAACATGGCATGAGCACCCCCAGCAAAGCACTTTGGGCCAGTGGTTCAAAGGTGGCCGTGAGAACCACTGTTACCTAGAGGGAAGGGTCCTGGGTCCTCAGGCTGGTGCTTTAAGCAGCTCCTGCTCTTAGGCTGAAGGCATTCCAGGCCATTCTTTTAAGCAGTCACATCGGAAATCTCCGTTTGCCAACATGGAGAGTCTTCATACTACTCCAGGAGCATTGATCTCAATTTAGAAACATGCTCTCAGCTCACATTTGGGTCAGCGAAAACAGGAGTTCAGAACATGTGTGTCTCTTCTGGTCTCCATCTGTTTCCCTGAAGTTGAAAACTGGGTACCTAGAGGCAGTTGACGTTCTGATCATGTTCGTGGTCTGCTTAATGGGAGGGTGGTAGGCGCTGCTCCTAATGTAGAATCCGAGTGAAGGCTGAAGGAGTCCTCCGTGCACGGCACCGGCCCGGCCCTGGCTCGGGCACTCTGTGAGTGTTCACTGTCGCTCTATAGGCCTTGTCTACAGAATGAATGACCCAGCCTTCGGCGTCTCTAAGGGTCTGTGTCGTTCAGAAGTTCTACCCTTTGTACTTTGATTTCTGACAGCTGTGAACACTGAACAACTGCACAAAATCAATTTTTTTACTTATAATTTAAAAAATTTTTTTACTTAAAAAGTAAAATTTTTTACTTAAAAAAATGAAAACCTTTTTACTTTAAAAAATCTTGTATTCTAAGTACAGGTGACTTATAATCACTAGCTGTTGACTTTGACTGTTAACCTAGCATGTGCAAATCAAGTGCTGACTGAGGCTGAGAGCTCAGTTCAAGGGCGCAGTCACCTTGACCGAGTCCGAGTGCGTGCCCCGTGCCAGGCCCCGCCCGGGCCTGGTCTCGCACCTCCCTCGCTCATCACACAACCGTCTTTGTAAGGAGCTACCTCCTGTTTGGCAGACAAGGAAATGGCAGCTCAGTGCAGTGGCTCGCAGCTGGCGGCTGAATCAAGATGGGAGCAGAATTCGTTATCTATGGCTGCGTAACAGTCTAACCACACACTCCGTGGCTTCAAACAGCACGTGGTATTATCCGCCGCTTCTGAGGATCAGGGGCGCAGGCCTGGCTGAGCTCAGGGTATCTCAGCACAGACCTGCAGTCCAGGTGGGTCCAGGGCTGCTGTCCCATCTGAGCATCGAGAGGGGGGGTCTGCGTCCCAGCTCACACAGTGTGGGGTACAGTAAACATAGCTCCTTGCAGGTGTCACTCTAGGGCCTCAGTTTCTGGCTGCCTGTTGGAGGGAAGCAGTCCTTAGTTCTTTGTCATATGAACCTTCCCAGCATGGCTGCTCGCTTCCTCAAAGCCAGTGACGGAAGGAATCTCCTCAAAACCAAGGTCTCAGTCTCCTGTTACCTAATCACACTCAACCATCACCTTCGCTGTTGTCTGTTGGTTTAAAGCAAGTCACAGGTGTCCCCACACTCCCAAGGAGGGAATCCCACATGAAGGTCAACACCAGGATAAGGGTCGTCGCAGCCACCCTGGAATCTGCTCCCCTCCACACAGTGACCTGCGTGGAAGATACAACGTACAAGCCTAAGATATCAGTACGAAAGGGGAGTGATGTCAAGGAGGGATCTGAGTGAATGGGGTGATGTAGGAAGGCCCTGCGTTGGGACATAGTGAACGAATTGATGTGAACCAGAGGAGTGGACCAGTGTGGGCCATTGTGGAGAGAGCAGTGGTGAGGACCAGGCCTGGTGGGGAGGCTGGAGCAGCCGGGGGCATGGGGAGCAGAAAGCAGTGACCAGCACCCCATCCTGGGAAGTGGTGGCTGTGAACAAACAGCCTGGTCCATGGAGTGTGAGCCACTCCTCGGCTCTTAGACCCATCTCTGAAGGGCCACCATCACTCTCGCGTCCCCCAGGTATAAGTGTTTGACCTTAGGAAGGGGTCTAAGATTGTGAGGTCAGTTACCCATTTCTCTTCTGGAAAAAGATGTGCTGATACATTTTCTAAACACTATCTGAGCCTCGAAACTGTGTATGTGGCAGGAATGACACCCTGTGTTTTTCTCTCGTGAACAGAAAGCGAAACCACGGACAGCGTGCCCAGTGATGAGGAGGGCACCGAGGTAAGTAAGCGGGCCCCGCCCCACGCTCCTACCTACCTTTCTTTTCTTCTGATCATGAGTTTTACTTTTGGATCTTTTTTTTTTTTTTTTTTTGTGGTTAGGTATATGGAACATAAAATTTGCCGTACTTTGGGGTTTTGAATTATAAAATCAAGCTTTGGGAACTGACAGTACCATTAGAGAGAGAGGCTGTGAGGGCAGGAAAAGGAAACTGAAGTCCAGGCCAGGAAACTCTGATGTTTTTACCACTGTAAACAGCCTAATTCACAGGCAGAAATAGAATGTCCCAGTGACCAAAAGCAATGGCCAGAGGTCGAGGTCAGAAAGTGCTAAGCAGAAGCAACTCCAGGGGCACCTGAGTCCCCTCCCCCTGCGAGCTCTGCGCAGGGGCCAGGTGTGTGTTCAGTCTGGATTCTGAGTCACCTGCTTCCCTTTGTTTCCGTGCTCGAGGCTGGGCTCACACAATGGCAGGAAGTGGCTGTAATGGGGATGGAAAACATTCCTGCTTAAGCCTGCTTTGTGTCTGCAGAGAGAGGGAGAGGGAGAGAGGGAGACTGACTAATGCCTGTTTGAATTACTGGGTTCCCAGTGCACTAAATACTTCCAAGTATAGTCCAGGAATTCTGAAAAGGCAGTGTGAGGTGTGGGTGCTCATAGACATTTGACCCTGTTTCTTCAAGGTCAGAATTCCAGCTCCTTCTCTGAAGGAAGCTACCCTTGAGGTCAGCTATTTGCTTTGCACCCTGGAGCTCTGAGGGGCACCCATTTGAAAGCAATCAAGGGATGTTCACTGTTGGGTACTGAGTCCCTCACTTCCCTCCCTCTGAAAATGCTAGTTGACTCAGAGATTGGATTGGGCCATCAGTGAGGAACCAGTTCTCCATGACAACCAGCCACCGAGGCCCAGCACCTCCCTAATGACCAGGCTGGGCAGTGGGAGGAGAGGGGAACCAGAAACCAAGTTGCTGCCTTGTTTTCCTGCCATCGCAGAGCAGCCTTGGCTGTACTTCTGGGAGGTGGCAACTGGGAATTGATAAAAAGGGAAGAGAAACCTCTGCTCGGGGCATGAATAGCTGGGCATGGGTTTTAGCTGAGGGATGTAGAGTTGCTAAGCTTCTGTTCCTCCCACAATTCAGTTAAACACCAACACGTGGGGACGGTGGTACATATTTTACTTCTTAATCCTCGAGTGAGGAGTAAGGGTATTTTTTTTCATTGATTTTTAGAGACTGGAGGGGCGGGGGGAGGGAGAGAGAGAGAGAAACATCTATGTGAGAGGGACACATCGACTGGTTGCCTCCCACAGGCACCCCCACCGGGGGCAGGGATGGAACCTGCAACCCGGGTACGTGCCCTTGACTGGGAACCGAACCTGAGACCCTCCGGTGCGCAGGCCGACGCTCTAGCCACTGAGCCACACCGGCCAGGGCAGTGATGCATTTTTTTAAAAAGCCATCTAATGGAAGGCAAAGAAAAATATATAGTTTAATTCTTTTCTTTGGAAGGGACGGCCACCCTGGCGGAAGAGGAACATCGAAGGCAAACAGTACCTCAGCAACATGGGCACAAGGAGCACCTACCTGCTGCCCAGCATGGCGACCTTCGTGACCTCCAACAAGCCCGACCTCCAGGTCACCATCAAGGAAGAGAACTATCCGATGCCTTTCAGCAGCTCCTGGCCCCCGTACCCCGACCACTCCCTGTCGTCCCCCGTGAGCCCCGCGCCCAGCAGCAGCCGGCCCGACCGGGAGACCCGGGCCAGCGTCATCAAGAAGACGTCGGATCTCGCCCAGGCCCGCGTCAAGAGCTGTTAAAGCCTCCGACTTCCCCTGGTGGTTGGGATTTCTTGGCTTTGTGTCGCTGTTTGTTTGTATTTTATTTTCCTCTCTGACACCTATTCTAGACAAATCTAAGGGAAAAAGCCTTGACCATAGAACATTGATTGCTGTGTCCAACTCCAGTACTGGAGCTTCTCTTTAACTCAGGACTCCGGCCCATCGGTAGACACGTGTCTCTAGAGCCTGCTGGATCTCCCAGGGCTGCTCCCTCAAGTTCAAGGACGTCATAGGACCAACACCCACACGAGCAGCAAGGTGCTGCTGTGTTGCCTGCGGTCAAGGCCAGCGGTGGAGCGGGTGCCTCGGAACAGAGGAGAAAATGTGAACTAGCTGGAATTTTTTATTCTTGTGAATATGTACATAGGGCAGTAATAGCGACGTGGCCGTCGGCTTCTGCACCTTACGTAAAGCACTTACAGGTAGACCTTCTCGTGCCCTTGCCTCCTTCCCAGCACAGCCCCTTCCCCGCCCGCCCGCTCCTTCCCTCCGGCGCCCCCTCCGAGGCTGTGCTCCACACCCCCAGGAGGAGAGGAAAATGAATTTCTACACAGATGCCCCGTGTTAAGACTGCTTTAAAAAGAGAGAGAGAGTCTTTCTAATCTGCTATGCTTGAATGCCACGCGGTACAAAGGAAAACCATCTTGGAGACCTTATGCAAATCCCCAGATTTGAAGACAAAAAAAAAAAAAAAATACTCTAATTCTAACCAGAGCAAGCTTTTTTATTTTTTATACAGGGGAGTATTTTATTCAAGGTAAAATTCTAAATGAAATGAAATTGTTTTTTATCTTTTCTACAGCAAATTTATAATTTTAAGATTCCTTTTCTTGTTTATCAGCAGTTGTTATTACATCCTTGTGGCACATTGTTTTTTAATTTTGTAAAGGTGAAAAAGCTTTTATGAGCTCATGTAGCAATCAAATTATCCTGTGGACTGATAATAAATGAATATGATATATGGTTAAATTTTTAATGGGCATCACGCCTGGCTTTGTCTGTATGTGCTTTCGAGCCCCGTCGCGGGACGGGACTGGCAAAGGATTGTTTTTTCTTGGGAACCAAAACATTGTCCCTTTTCCAACCCAACAAACCCCGGAGGTTCCTCCTGTGAGGATACAAATGGCCTCTGCTGAGGGCTCGCTGGGCTGGGTATTTTATAGGAGTTACCTTCCACAGTCATCAAATGCTTTTACTCAAGGTGAGATAGTGAGAGTCAAGGGCATGAGTTAAGCCCAAATCTGGTGTCACGATGGGGGGAGTCTTCTCACCACTCCACTGTTCTCTGCTGTGAGCATGTGCCACCCACCCCTGTGCTTTTCCTGTTCTCATCCAGAGGCTTTTACCTATAACTAAAATTCTGTATTTATGTCAGTCACATAACAGGCCCACGGGCAAGACATCTTCAAGAACAGGAAATGGCCCTGGCCGGTGACCTCAGTGGTTAGAGCGTCAGCCTGCAGACCAAAGGGTTGCAGGTTCGATTCCCTGTCAAGGGTACATACCTGGGCTGCAGGTGGGATCCCCAGCCCCCGTTGGGGTGCGTGCGGTCGATGTGTCCCTCTCACATAGGTATTTCTCTCTCTCTTTCTCCCTCTCTCTCCTTCCCTCCCTTCCACTCTCTCTAAAAATCAATGAAAAAAGTATCCTAGGGTGAAGATTAAAAAAAAAAAAAAGAACAGGAAAGGTTTGCTGGGTGTCTACTCTTAAGTCCATCTTCTTTCTGGGACCCGGGGCCTTTGACACCAGTCTCCGAACTTAGGGCACGTCTTTTCAAGAGGGAAATGGGAATTGAAGGAGCCCAGGCTCCACCACCTGTTCGGCGTGTCAGGGTGTAGCCCTGGCCGTGGGGAAGCCGCTGCACGGCCTCTCATGCTCCCACGATGCCTGTGAAGCCCGGGTGCTGACACTGAGCTGCTACCCACCACCCCAGGGGTGCGGAGGAGATTGCTAGGTTAATATTTGAAAAGGCTCCGTCAGTGAAAGGACAAAGGGCTATTTTTATGTCCCTCTCGGTGTGAGGTTGCAGATATAATTAGTGGCCATAAAATTCTGTAGCCCTGAACAAAAATTAACCGAAGCGTTTTACCGGTGGATGCGTTGGGGTTGAAATGCCGCGTATTGGTGGTCGTTGGCCGGTTCTGTGAGGAGCGCTTTGCTGACTGTGTGTTTGCCTCCGTTTCACAGGAAAACCTCACTTTCTTAGTGAAAAGGGGTATCAGGAGGAGGAAAGGGATGCTCCCGGCCTCCTCAGCACTGTGCTCTCAGGCCCTACCCTTCTCCCAGGGCTTTGTGACTTATATCTAAGTCATTTTCTTTAATCACCCTGTTTTAAAAGAAGTTTAAAGAGACTACAACAGATGATAGCCCTGAGTCCCATAGCCTGGCGATGGAAGGGTTAAAGGTAGCCCCTATTCCCTGTCCCCCTTTCAGCAGCTCTGCTGGTCCCAAACTCCATCCCCCCTGCTTCCTCCACTTCTGTGGTCATAACTGGACTCCCCTAGAACCTTGCCAGGTGAAAGAAAACTCAGAATTTGGAAACGCACAAAGTACTAAAGATCACCTATGGCTAAGAAGGCCATGAAACACAGAATCATGTTGAAATTATTTCAGAGAAAGGCCGTGTTGTTTCTAAGGGTTACTTGCCAGCAGTCCCCATGAGGAAGAGAAGCCCATGGGGCATGTCACGGGCTCATGCCTCAGACCTTGCTGTCCGTTAGAGGAAGTACCAGGGACACGTGCTTCCTCGGCTGGCATCTGCGTGAGCTGATACGCGTTTACGATGGGCTCGAGTGTGTGTGTATGTGGGTGTGTTTTAAGTAGCAAGCGCAGTGTGACAACCATTGGGACAATGGTCTCCATTCTCTGCAGCCAGCACCTAGGCCCCTCCCTGATACCGAGGAGCATTGCACAGCTGTCAGCTGTGAACTGACTCTAGGGGCAGGACTCCTGCCTCACCGTAAGGCTGAGAGAACCCAGCACGTCCTTCCAGATCACCCTTTGCGAGTCTGAATAAGAGCATAGTTTCCATGTTCTGGTGGAGTATGTGCCAAAGGAGGTGTTCAGTCTATTTAAGTGTATTTTTAGAGAAGAAATAGTCACGGATAAGAAATATACGCAGCACAAATCCGTTGGAAATTAAAACCTGAAATATTATCTTTTCTTCCCCCTGAATCTAAAGTATACTAAATGATCAAGTAACTGCTTTGAGATGAAAATGTTAGGAACAGGAAGATTTGTGATTTGGCTTCAGGACTTCTGAGTTTTGGGGAGTATTTTGCAAGTGAATGAAAAAGATGTTAAGCCCCAAAGGGCCTCTGCTTGGAGCCAGAGACAGGGGACATTAGACATTCCATTTGCCTGAGGCCCTTCTTTGAATGTTGCATTCATTAGGTTTTCAAAGCCCCCTGTTATTCTAGCTACGGACAAACAGACCCAGACAAAAGGTGAAAGTAAGAACCCCACCATTCTGCCAAATTTCTCCCGAAGAAGGACAAAAGGCATGCTGGGAAGAGGCCTGCCAGCAGGTAGCCACGATGGGTCCCTGGCATGCCGTGCCAGCTATCCAGTGTCTCGGTACCAGTTTTGATTTGGAAGGAGAATGGAGGTGTTCAGCTGCTTCATCCTGAAATTCCATCCTGTGGCAGAGCCAGGGCCTGGATGGTCAGAACTGGTGGGACCTGAATCTGACCAGCCAGGGAGCAGGGAGCCAGCTCCCCATCTGTTCCTAGGCTGCAGTGGACCCCTCCCCCAGGGTGTCACAGTCCACAGGACTGTATGCTTCTCAGGGCTGTGTCTCAGCCACACTGACTTCCCAACATGTGGACTGAGGTTGGCTACATAGGAGGAAGTCACCCCAAGGCCTCCTCCAACTCCCATGGGATCATCTCACCAAAAGGACAGGGCTGGGACCCTTGGCTGCACCCCTTAGGAACACAATAAGCCGAGGACCTGGAGAGGAGACCCCCAGACTGGGCACAAATTCCAGTCAGGAGACATGAGAAGATGGTGGGTGAGATGTTCCCTCCTGAGGCTGCCTGGCCTCTGGGCCCCAGCCAGCCCTCTGGACACTGAGACAACCGCGTGCCTCAGCTTGGGCATCGCTGGCCCTGCTGTGCAGGCAAAGGAGGGCTTTGTAGAGGTTTCCTTCTGTGGCCACAGTGACAACAGGTGCAGGAGCTCCTGTCTCTGCTACTGAAAATAGTGCCCAGGAGGAAGGAAGTGGCTGGGCCTAATAGCTGGTTTTAGCAAAAATGTTAAGTCTATCCAAGAACTTGCATCATGCTGTGGAAGGACCAAGACGTGGGGCCTTTCAGTTCACACAGTCTGCAAAGACCATGTTCTGGAGCCCTTCGGCCAGTTTCTTAAGTGGAGAAGCGACCTGCGAGCTCCCGTTCCTCCCAGCCCTCTGCCCTCTGGAGGGCCTGTCGGCTTCTCTGTATCTGCTTTGTAAGCGTGTCCGAGCAGAGGCTGCTGGCCCTGCAGGATGGATGGTGCTGGGCTGTGCCACCGCCACCGGGCAGCCCCTTTCCTGCACACATGACTGGACAAACCCCGCTGTCATGTGCAGCAGGCCCTGTAGCAAAAACAGTTGATTTTAGAAACACGACTGTTTTTGCAGGTGCAAAAAAATTCCAGGCTGATCGCATCTCTGAGTTTCAGTTTTGGTTGAGAAGAACATTTGAAAATCTAAACACCCAAACATCTATCCACATGAATCATCAGGGAAGTAGAAAACCGCTCTGTCCCGCCCGTCTGCCAGGAGCCTGGGCCGAGGATCTGAGACGCTCAGATTCGCCGTGTTCCCTCTAATGCGCCGTTTCAAAGACGCTGGCATTTTGAATCCAGCAAATGCACTTGAACACGGTGTCTGGAGTTTGAGGATAATGTTATCAGCTAGAGGGGGTGAGTTCCTTGTGGTGAGTGACGGCTAAGGCTTTAGTCATCCCTAGACTTCGCATTGAGAATATTCTCTACAGAGTTTGCTTTCCTGTCTCCTAACAAGATGATAAACTTGGACGTCTCTGGCCTTCCCTGCACAATCTGGTACATGAGCACTGCAGCATTCTCCCTGGGGAGCTCATGTGCTGTGTTTTTAATGTAACTAGGAAATACAGAGGGATTTCAGAATGAGCTGTGTTTTTAATGTAACTAGGAAATACAGAGGCATTTCACAGCCTGAGCCCTGACATATTCAGGGTAATAGAAATTTTAGTAAGCATGTAAAATGCAGCCCAAAGCCGTTGCTCCAATTCCACCTGGTGGCTCCGGGGATCATTTGCAACACGGCTATGATATGGAAAGGAAACCACAGGCTGGCTTAATTCGTGTTTGCAAACTTTATTTGCAAGATTGATTTAAAGTAACGTAATTCCAAATGCCTTTCTTGAGCATCTCGTGAATTTAATCAGGGGAAGCAATCATCTTGCTTTGCCTAGGGCTGAAGGACACGGGACTTTAGCACTAACGTTGGAAAGTCTCAGGCAAGCTGGGAGGAGTGGGTCACCCTAAATTCAGTTCTGGGATTCATAGGATTTTCTAACCCTAGGTGAAAGCTCCTTGCAGAGGCATTATTGAGGGTATATTATTGATGAGTCTATTACTGATACTTTAATTTAGTAGTAGGGTTCTGTTAAGAGAAGTAGATTCATTCATTCAACTCTACTCATTGAGTTCCTTCCTTGGCCAGTACTCTTCTCAGTGTGAGAGAGCTGTTCAGAAGTGAACAAAACACAGTCTTTGTGCTAATGGAGCTTAAACTCTAGCCAGGGTGGACATTCAGCCAATTAATATTCTTTGAGTGACAATAAGAAAAATAAAGCCGGGTAAGGGAGATGGGAGCGAGGGGGCCTTCAAGCCTTCATTGGAGAGCTTCAAGGATGAATTAAAGGGCTGGCAGTTGCAGAGGCCAGCAGTTAGTGGGAAAGAGGAAAACAGTGTGTATCGGCAGGGTTCAGTTGCAGGAAACAGAAACCACTCGAGCTATTTTAGGAGGACCCTGCACACAGAGAAGCCGGTGTTTACCACATCGAGCCCACGTGAGGCTGCCCCCACCTGCCACCCCCTCGAAGGTGGGACATCGGGGGCTGACTCAGGAGTGCTGACTGTGAGAACACGCTGCTTCAGCCGAAACCCGAGACTCGCCCCCACCCTAACTATCTCTCCACACCCGTCAAGTCAGTGACTGAACAGTGAGACCCGGCTTTAGAGAGACCCAGTGTCTCCACGGACGCGACTGCCAGTGGTGACAGCCAAGCCAGCAGGAGGTGGCTTTGGCTTCAGCTCCCACTTCCGATCTCACGCAAACGCGTGTAACTAGTGGAACCTAATCCACGGTTAGAGGCCCAGCTGCGAGGAAGTCTAGGAAACGTGGCTCTAGGTTTCCTGCCTCTGCGGGAGGGGAAGGCGCACTAGGAGGAGCTGGGGATGGGGCCGGGCGCCCATGCGGGACCTGAGTCACCTGGAGGACACCACCCTCCACCAGGAGTACCGGAGGAAGCCAGAAACCCAAGGTTAGGACACCCAGAGGGCGAGGCTTCCCATACCCCCCAGCGTAGTGGCAAGAGGCTGGGTTTTTGCCTCCAAGCTGAAAGGTCAAATTACTTACAAGGGTAAGAATATTAAAGGAGCACCAGAGTTCTCGGGAGCAAGTTACAAAGCCAGTCAACAGGGGGCAGCACTCTGAAGAGACTTAGGAGCAAGAAAGTGAGGCAGAGACTGTCTGTCCAGCCAAGCTGTCCTTCAGGTGTCAAGGTTAAAGGGAACGGTTTCCATGTGCCACAGCTCAGGGGACACAGCACACGTGTACAGCAGGGGGTGAACTTTATCTAACAAAGCGACACCTGGGAAAACGTCAGCAAGAGGACTGGTGGTGGAAATGTATTCTATGATGCAATTTTTGGTAATATATTATTACACTATATTATTATATTATTTATATATTATGTATTACATAATTAGGCAGGCACAATTATACAATTATTGTATATATGAATACAATATAAATATAATATATAATGATACAGTTCCATATTAATTGTAGAGCTAAGATGAAAACAAGGGTAAGGACACAGATTGAAGTGTGGTATCTGTATATTATATGTTCTGGTAAAGTAGCAATCATGCCACTGAAGAAAAGAGGGGAAGGGGCAGAAATGGGAAGATAGACCAGTAATACAGCTTTGGTTTCTCCAAGGTTTTATTCAAAGCAAGACGCACGTGCAGTGAAACAGTTCTCTTCAGTGTGTATCCCTGGCCCTTTCCAGACACAACATAGCCATCGCCTCTTTTTTAAGGACAGTGTGTGGGAGGCTTGAAGTCAGATGAGCTTTCAGACACAAGTGCCCAGGGACAGATCATTCCTGCAAGTCTCTCGGCCTCTGGGGAGGGATTTGATGCGGCCCGCCGCTCAGTGTGCCTGCCATTTGTACTGTGTGGTCTGTGCCACAGCCTTGTGACATTGCCAAACGTCAAGGTCAGCGGGAAACGTGGGAAATTACAGGTTAGCTATACTTGAACGGCGTGCAGAAAACAAGCTGAACCTTCCTTTCTTCCACAGAGCGAATACGAAGCACCCTGCACGCTCTCCTGCAGTGGCTGTCATTTATCGTATGGTCTAAATCCACAGCTATTTCTTTCGACAACATGGTTTTTTAAAACAGTACATGCTTAATGGAAAGCTTATTGCTGTCTGTTTGCTTCTCAAGGAAGTTCATGATGAAGATGTAATTTGCACAAAATGTTTGTAGACATTTATCATCCAACAGGGGACGGTGGCGATATCACTGACCACAAGAAAACTCGTAGACAAAATCCACTAAAGAAGCATCAGCATCTATCTAGAAAGTTAAGTAGTTATGTTAAGAAGATTGTGCTAGTTAACATGAGCAGCTGCTAAAGATGCATGTACATAAACAGAGCACTGTGGAGCAGCAATGACGTTTTATTTAGATCCAAGGTCTGCTCTTCTAAAGGAATGCTTTTCATTTCAATAGTGCTGGCCCAGCAAAGGGCCACTGGTTCTGGCAGGACACTCCGCCCACGTCCCGCCAGTGGGTGGGAAAGTCCAGGCCTCCACGGTGCTGCGCAGAGCAGTTGGGAATGGAAAACAAGGCTTTCCCCCCTAAATCACCCCCACACGTGAGAGTATCTGAAACTTGCATGATGAGTGGAGGGGGAAAGTGGAGGATCCCATGGTCAGAAACGAGAGGCAGGGCTTGCTAGGTGCCCCACAGAGGTGTTGCCCTTTCCCGCCCAGTGCACGAGTCAGGAGTGAGGGGTGAGGGTGGAGGGACAGGGGCCCGGCGGCCAGTTGGCTCCTCCTTGGCTCTGTGGTGGCTGCAGAGACATACAGGGGGCTGATTCATTCTCACCCTTGGTGGCTCTGACTGGGATGGGCACCGAGCCCCCACAAGGTGACTTTCTCTTCCAGAGCTTCGAGCAAATTCCTTGCAGACCCGTGCATCCTGGCCTGGTTGGGCCCTGTCCTCCTGTGTAGGTTCTTGTTACCTGCTTCCAAATGGGGGAGGGGGGAATATTCTTTGTCATAAAGCTGGGAATCCCGTCCCAGGCAGCAGGACAAAACAGGAAGGGAGGGGCTCTGCTGCGTGAGAGCGTGCAACCAGAATGAAACAGCCGTTTGCTTTATAAATTCATTACAAAGAAAGAAACAAAAGGCACCCAAAGCAAAAATAACCACACACTCGAACATACAAAACTGCAAAATACTTTCATAGGATTAGATTTTAATGCCCTTATCAGATGTGAGGAGTGTTTCGCAATAGCTGCATGTTCATACTAATTCAAGTGAAGTTCAAGGCCCTGGAAAAGGGGCCTCCGTATCCTTGCTGTGAAAATACGCCCATGCTCAGGAGCCTTCAGGAAACGAAGTGTGATCTGGAAGAAATTAGCCCAGTGGTAGTTCAGGCAGGAAACTCAAACATAACTGTTGTCTTCTTCCTTTTTAGATTGGCTTTCCCTCAAGGCTGGGACTTGAACTCTATCTCCAGGGTTACTGCCGGAGGGGGAGATGGGCTGGCAGGAAGGGCAGAGATAGACATAACTTTTTAGCCGGTGGACGCCCCCAGCTCTGCAGGATAAATAGAATTCTCAAGGCCTTGGGATTTCTGAAAACTGCCACATTTCCGCTAGTTGAAGATTCACTTTGTTTTTTCATATGTTAACATTTATGACATTAGAGTCTGTAACACCAGCAGCTGGGCAGAGGAGGGAGGTGCCAACGTGGCTGGCATTGCCTGCGGCCACACAAACGTAGCCATCGTGGAAGCATCTCTCCTCCCTCTTGGCCACTTCTGTTTCATTGCCTGCATTGATGGCACCACACACCGTTAACTTATATTTGTGTCCCTAATGGTCACTGACATGTCTTTGCAAAGATCATAGTTTTATTGTGTTGAAACAAAAGTCACCATGTGCGCATAAGCTGGCTGGCAGATGCCAAGCGTGACAAATTGCCTCATCACAGAGTAAACTATAACATTTTCAATTGGTGTGTCTACTTCATGCACCATATTAAAAAAACAACTTATCCAGGCTCCAACATTTATCAAACGTTTCTAGTGATTTTCAATAGGAGCTGCTTAATGTTTATCTTTTGAAAAAGGGAAAGCAAAATGATCAGTTTAACCAAAGAGGAAAGGCCAGCAAACCCCTAGGATTCTCCAGGAGGCCTTCCAATGGCATTGTCAATCTTAGGTGCGCTGAGGAAGCCACCTAACGTGACCGGAAGGCAGCGTGCCCCCATCAAGCTGGGATATCGCAGGTGGCCTAATGATCTGGAAGGATATTTAGTCTCTGATGATGACATAAACCAGGGTTTTGCAATTTGAGTCAGGTGGCCGGGAAGTAGGGCATTCTCTTCAATGATTACATTTCGAAGATAGCTCTCGGGCCTGAGAAATATCCTTGAGATGTGAGACTCGCAAAGGCTGGTTTAGTCCTTAACAAGATTTACTCACATTTGAAGAGAACAGAGAAAGAAGTTCTGGAAGAAGAGGGAGAACCAGAAGGTCTCTTCCCTTATTTTCAACAAGAATTAAGACTCTTTTTTTTTTTTTTTCTAATGTGCCCTCACATGCCTTAGCATCTAGAACACACACTGTAGATGTTCCCTCAATGTCTGTGGGATGAATAAGTACAGCACACGACAGATCCTGGTGTGACCGTCTGACGCTTTATCTATGATGTCAAACCCCATATCCAAAACTCTGTTCCATGGAATGTGAGCTTAGTGCGGGCGGATGGGGATGGGCTTTTAAAATAAAAAAAAAATTGCTTGGCAATCATTTGGTGTCATTTTCTTCTTTTAGTCTCATTTAAAAAAAAATGATTGCGATATCATTTACATGCAGTCAAATTAATCTTTTTTTATTTTTTTAACATATCTTTATTGATTTCAGAGAGAGGAAGGGAGAGGGAGAGAGAGAGATGGAAACATCAATGATGAGAGTCACTGATCGGCTGCCTCCTGCACGCCCCCTGCACGCCCCCTGCTGGGGATCGAGGCCGCTACCCGGGCATGTGCCCTGACCGGGAATCGAGCCAAGATCGCCTGGATCCTAGGTCGATGCTCAACCGCTGAGCCACAGCCGGCCAGGCAAATGAATCTTTTAAATGTACTCAATGCAATGTGGACAAGCGCATAGCCATGTAGCCGGCACCGCAACCTCAGGAGAGCCGCGTCCCCACCTGCAGGAGGGTGACCTGCCTGCACGACATCAACATATTTTCAAAAGTTTGGTTTCAAGAAGTCTAGGGATATGGGTCCACCAATGGGCTTTTTGTGACAAACACTTAAACTGAACTTTAGGATTCTTCCTCTGTCTTCTATTCCTCAGGCGGCCTGTGAGTCCTGGCGTTCTGGGGGTTATGCAGGCCCCGCAGTGCTGAGGAGGGCACGTGACACAGAGCCCTCTCTGTCTTCTGCTGGTGTCCCTTGAAATGTAACCCCCAGGGCAGTTTACTGGGAAGCTCTTGAAGCTTAAGCTGCAGGGTCCCTGATCTGCTGGGGCCTCTTCTAAGTCCCCATGATGGGGCTAAGAATGGGTTCAAAGGTCATATATTTATAAAATTTGCAAGTAAGACATTGAAGCAACAAATTAAGACTGCTGGCTTATTCCAGCCTGACTTCCTCTGTTTCTATTTGCCTTGTGTTAGTGTTGGGAGTGGGCCCGGCTGTTTTTTGCTTTAATGGAGTTTGAGTTGGAGATATATTTAGTTTGGGTTAGATGAAGTATATTTATGTGGTTTTCGGACCAAATCACATGGAGTTATTAATAACCTTCCTGATGAGGAATGACTTCCAAGAATACCCCCTCGGCCCACTGAACAGGTGTACCCAGTGCGAGGACATGAATGTGCAGAGTCAGAGAATGATTTGACCCGCGTGGAGCACGTGGGGCGTGAGGAGAAACGTGTTTGAGATGTGTGGAGCCAGAAGTGCGTCTGTGGAAAATTCTTCCAGTCCTCCAAGTGTAAAACTGCTAAGCAGAGGATTAGGTTCTCACTGACACTCAAAAGGGAGCTCTCCCCAGCTGGGAATGACCTTGGCAATGCAGAGTATTTAATTCTAAGTTCACCATGCATATATTTTATTTTGTTATATTTTTTAGTTCTTTTGTTAATGCTCACCGGGGGATATTTTTCCCATTGCTTTTCAGAGGGAGTAGAAAGGAGGGGGGGGAGGGGGAGAGAGACAGAGGGAGAGAGAGAGAGAGAAACATCGATGTGAGAGAGACACATCAATTGTTTGCCTCCCTCCTGTGCCTGGACTGGGGCCAGGGATTGAGCTTGCAACCCAGGTATGTGCCCTTGACTGGGAATCAAACCCATTACCCTTAGGTGCACTGGCCAATGCTCTAACCACTGAGAACACTAGCCTGGGCCATATATTTTATTTTTTGATAGAATTTGCATGAAAGAGAAATTGTCAGACTTTCTATGTTTATGGGACACAAACCTGTAGCAGTATTACAAATAGTAAACACACCTGACACAATTCCTATATGAAAGAGAGACCATAGAGCTTTCCCCAAACTTGAAAACAATCCTGGATATTTATACTGTATTACCAATAACAACTTGTAAAGTGCAAAGGAGCTTTCCAAAAAGCTAGAGAGAAGGCTGTATTATATTTACATCCTTTCTACAAAAATATTTTTAAAAAATAGGTAGCTAATAAATGTATGTTAAAAGTACAGTAGAGGTGTTTTAAGCAGTAAATTAGTGAAAACCCTAAATTTTCTGGACTTCTTGATGTTCATGTTACTTGTCAGTTTAAAATTTATAGCTTGTTTTGCATTTTTTTCTCACTCGTTGACATTCAAACCTATTTTTATATTGATAATGTTGCATTCTTTTCCCCCTAAAATCCTGAGAATGGGTAAAATGATGCCAGTTGACGTTAGCCCCAGCTGGGAAGAGGTCAGGCAAATGAGGCCCACAGGGTCAAAGAGGCCAAGAGGTTCAATCTTAAAGGCATATCCACTCATAACTTTATGTCTGGAAAGGCAAAATCTTCCAGATAACAAAGCGTGAAGGGACTCAATAGTAATAGCTAAGAATCCTTCAATGTACAGGAAATTGTGGGCATATTTTTGAGGCTCAAAATAAGTGACCTTCAGATAAATTATGTTTTCTTCGCATAGTGGATGGTAGACTTTGGGAACCTTGATATGTGAATGATGAAGGGAAAGAAAGGGCCAGGCATGTAAAAAAATAAAAGCAATCTCCAATTACATATAAAAATCACCCTCTTGCTACTCCCCAAGGATTCCTGAGATGCCTCGGAGGAGTAGGAACTCCAAAGTGATGCAGAGAAACCTCGGTTCAAATCCGGGCTCAGCTACTCTGTGTCCCTGAGAAAAGTCTCTTAACCTCTCTAGATTTCAGTTTCCTTGTGTGTCCCATGGACACTAGAATCTTTTTCTCCACCAACTCACAGGGGTTGCCAGGATGAAATACGCGAATAGATATAGAACCTAACACACTTCATAAATGGTACATTTTATGAATTCATTTGTACCTGTGATTTCCTAAAGCCTTGGTTACAAATAAAATGTGATCAAATAGGTGTGAATGTTTTTTATATGGGAGCCTTTTCATCTGAAGCAATTGGAGCACTTCTGTGAGTCTTGACCTTGATCTGCTTATTTATTGTGTGGGCAGGGGCACAGGGGTTGGGGTCCTTCACAGAGCTCCTCCCACTGCCACCCATCCGTGCTCACAAATCTTGAGTCGATGGCATTGGAATGTACTGTGAGCCCCAAGGCCATGCTATCAAACCTCACGAAATTATTTTCATCAACAAACGTCAGCTGTGGAATTTTCCTTGTAAAAGCTAATTCCAGTCTTCCTTGGAATTTTTAAACAGCTCAGCAAGCATTGGAGACCTAGTATAAGCACGGAAACTGTTTGCTTAGGAAGAAATAAACTACCTTAAATGCACAGACACTTGCAAAACTCAGTCATCGCTCTCACCACTCTGAGTATTTTGAGAGCCAAGCTACCTAGTCAAACGCTGCACAAAAGCTTTTACTGGAATCAAACTTCAGCCAGGGATTAGCACCGATTCTGAGAGATTTCATTGGTCTTGTTTACATTCTTTGTGCAACTTCAGGACACTGTGTTCCCTTCCTTAAAATTGCACAATGCTGCCATGTAACAGCGGTCAGCCTTCCCACTCCAGGCCGGAATTTCCTCCTGGCTGGTATTCTTTGCAGACGGCTCTGGGTCTCTCGGTGGGCTGGCACATGGAAAAGAACATGGGCTTTAGGGACAGTCACATAAACCTGGGCTCGAGGTCTTCTGCTGTCGTTTCAGTTCTTACTTAATCTGGCTCTTCGTTTGTTTTTGCTTTCTTCTATAAAATAGAAGTAATGATATTACAGTCTCTGTAGGGTCATCGTGAGGGTTGACTAAGACAGTGTGCGTAAAGCATCCAGCATAGTGCCCGGCAATCTTAAGTTCTCTAATAAATGAAGCCATTATTTTAATAAGGGCACTAAGGGAACATGCAATGTTCATTTCTTTGTCATGATCTTCAATACCCAAATGCTGTACCTTTGCTTAAGTCTCGAAAGATGCACACAAAACATGTTCTATTTGAGCCCCGCTGGTATGGTTCAGTGGTTGAGTGTTGACCCATAAACCAAGAGGTCCCTGGTTCGATTACCAGTCAGGGCTCATGCCTGGGTTTCGGGCTCAATCCCCAGCAGGGGAGTGCAGGAGGCAGCCGATTGATGTTTCTCTCTCTCCCTCTCCCTTCCTCTCTCTCTAAAAATCAACAAAAGCGTATTTTAAAAAAATGTTCTATTGGAGAAGGTGCTACTAAATCGTATGGATTCTTGGCTTCAGTAACTGTCTTTTAACATGTCCTGTGGGTTGGCAAACAGGCTGTCTTGGTGACCAATTGGTCACTCTCTGAAGCGATGTTGTTTTTGTGACATCTCTGGAGATAGAGAAGGGATACCTCACTGTGAAGAGGCAGCTATGTGAAGGGAAGCCAGCCTTGTGCGATGATAACACGAACACTTACAATAATCTAAAACACTGTGTGTCTTTGCAGCCTACCCTTAGCATGGGAGTGGCCACAGATTGTACGGTATTGTTATGCACAGTTATGTACAATGAAACCTCACTTTCCAATGAATACATGTTCTTCAAACTTTCTACATGTGGGGGTTACTTTATCAAGGCGGAGGCATCAGGCTGGCCCTGAGCAGTTTGAGAAAACTTAACTTGGGTGAATCTTGCCAGGGAGGAATGAATGGGTTGGCGTTTTCCTTGTGTGTGCTAAGCATTTGCTCTTGGAAGCTGATGGTGAGCACCCCATGATGCGATGGTGGGGGGCCTGTGCTACTCATCAGTGGCCATAGTGGATGGAGAACAGTTTTTAGAGTTATACTGGTCTGGACTTCAATCTCAGCTCAGCCACTCACCATTTACTTTGAATGAGCTACTTAACCTTGTTGAGGTACCTCAGTTTAAAATGAAAATCTGATTTCTACCTAGCAGAACAATTGTTACTATTATAGATAAAAAGTTGTACTTTGGACAGTGCCCAGTATAATGGGATAACAATAAATGATGGCCTACATTGCCATTTTTGCCCTAGCCAGTGTGGTTCAGTGGTAGAGCATCAGCCAGTGCACCGAAGAGTTGTGGGTTCAATTCCTGGTCAAGGGCACATACCTGGGTTGCAGGTTTGTGCTGGAGGCAACCAATTGATGTGTCTCCCTCACACTGATGTTTCTCTCTCTCTCACACATTGATGTTTCTCTCTCTCTCTCTCTCTCTCTGCCCTTCCCTGCCTCCCTACCTTCTACTCTCTCTAAAAATCAATGGAAAATAAATATCCTCAGGTGAGGTTTAACAACAACAACAACAAAAATCTGAGAACTTCATATGCCCATCCTGGTTTGGGTAAAATTGTTCAGATGTCTTTTCAAAGAAAAAAAACACAGGCCAAATAATTCTGACTTGGACTCCTAAATGTCTGGACAATATCTGTGGGTGACTGTTAACTGTCGAGATAATATGACAGGCTGTGTTGTGCTTTGTTTTTATTTTAACCCTTCCCCTTATAAGGGAGGCTCTCTTGTGAGGACGCTCACTTGGACTCCAGTGACTTGGTGGGTGCTGTTCTCCTTTCCTTATCAGCCTGTCACACAGGCGGCTCGGCCGGGAAGGCTGCCAGGTGCCTCCCATTTCAGCCACATAAGGAAAACTCACCCGAAGTGGGCACTTCCCCTCTCTCCCAGCAGCCTTGACTTTGTCCAGTCACCAGGAAGCCCTGCCACTGCCAGCTGTGCAGTATGTGTGTGTGTGTGTGTGTGTGTGTTACCCACAATGTGACATAAAAATATATATAGGGTGTCCCAAAAAATGTATATACACTTATTATACATTATTCATTCCAATGGGTTAAACCTGAAAAGAAAGAAACGTCAATTGAGCTATCAGCTGTTAAGTGTGTGTACATTTTGGGGGCACTGCCCGGTATATATATGGTATATATATGGCTATAGAAAGGGCTTTTCCCAGGCTGCCTGGGATTCCTCTCCTGCCCGAGAACCTGCCTCTGTTGCCTCCCTCCAGCAGGGGCCACTCCTATTCCGGGGGGCAGTTCACCCTGGAGGCTACTGGGGGAGGGGTGTTGTGCCTACTCTCAGTGGTTTCTAGGCACCCAAATTCTGCTCATTTCCTCTTCTAGAAAAGTGATTTAATCCCCCAAATATTTTTTTCTTCCTTCAAGTAAAATTTGAGTTGTTGTAAGCCACTAAGCTCACGGTAATTTCGTATAGCAGCAATAGGAAACTAAGACAGCAAAGTGAAATGAGACAGGGATGCAGGAAATAGGCCCAAAGCCAGAAATTGCCAAATACCACGGTTTCTACTGTAATGCCATACATGCACCCCCTCCGTTAAAATCTTACTTCGGCAAAATCAAGCATGAAAAATAATCGGGCTCATGAGAAAAGGAGGGTTGGGGCAGAGTATTCAAAAATTATGGAGCTTCCAAGCAGAGCGCTAACAAAATTAACGTCAGTGCTAAGGAAAATGTACAGTGGTCTCCGCCGGCATCACACCTCCTCCTGGAAGCCCCTCCTTGGCCGCGCTACACCCTGGGCTCGAGCTTTCTCCTGGAGAGTGAACGTGTGTAAGGGCACGTGTATCTGATAGCGACACCTCATTAAAATGACAAACTCAATCCCAGGACAGCCTTCTCCGTCCATCGTTGCTTTCAAACGCTGGGGCCAAGGCCTTTGCCAATCCTTCATCTTCATCTGCCACTTCCCCAGACACACTGGAAAGCCCATTTTTACGAAGTTATGAAACCAGCTCCTCCTTGCACTCACGGAAGACACTTCTGCAAAATATTCAGGTTTTTTCCTTAACACTTTCATATCGTGCTAGAACTGTCTCTTTAATTCTGAAAGGCCTTGCTTCTCATTGCTTCAAAGCGCTGGTCTGCTCGGAGCAGTCGAGTAAGAGCAGACTGTAACTGGTAGCGGCAGTGAGTGCTGTGGGTTCCAACAAGGGTGGCGGTGGGTGCAGTCATGTGCCCGGAGGCAGCAGTCCTCACATACGTGTGGCAGCTACACATGATATTGGACAGTGGGCATCTGGAAGCTTTTCTCAAGGACCCAGTGCCGCCCCTCTGCTACACTACAGTTTCCTCTCGAGTCCCTGAAGCCGCCTCGCCCTTGTAATTTCCCCGGTGAAGCAGCCTCCCATGATTTTGCAGCACCGGCCCTCCTGTAGGAAATGAAAATATAGAAGAGCAGGTTCCAGAGATGCGTCCGTCCCAGCTTCTCCAGCCAAGGTCCTGCCAATGATTTGAATGCCTCTGTCTACCCAGAACATAGAGAGAAAGGCCTCGCCCACCCAGCAGGTGCAGGACAGGTGGGCCTTCGGATGCGTGCCCGAGCTGCAGGTATCGGGACCTCCTGTGTATCAATGTGGCCAGTGCATTTACACCTGTTTCCCAGCCTTGGAGCCACTCTTAATCCGTGTCTATTCCTAAACTCCACTCCTGTGCAATCCCCTCCCCTCCCCTCCCCTCCCCTCCCCTCCCCTCCCCTCCCCTCCCCTCCCCTCCCCTCCCCTCCCCTCCCCTCCCCTCCCCTCCCCTCCCCTCCCCTCCCCTCCCCTCCCCTCCCCTCCCCTCCCCTCCCCTCCCTGTGCTCTTTCTCCTCTTTGCCCTTCACATCCACCCTCCACGCTGGAAGGTGGCCCTGGGTGGGAAGGAGCTGTGAGAGCTCCAGCTGCAGCTGCAAAGCCCCACGTGGCCCGCAGGCCGCTCCTCCCTGTGCACATGGATATCTTCGTGTCCTGCTTCTGTCCTTGCCATTGGCCACTCCTGTCCTGTTCACGATCTGCCCCCTGGACTCAGGGTTGGCCTTGGCCTTTGTTCTTACAAGGCTGCACAGACCCCACAGCGTTTTCAGACTCTCCCGCTTGTTGTTTGCTCAGGAGTAAGCGTGGGTCACAGAGCATGCTGTGGGGTGGAGAAACAAAGCCTTAAGAGAGTTCAAAGGACAGCTGCAAAGACGGTGAAACCAAGGCCGCACAGCCTGGAAATAGGCGGGTTCTGGGGGCTTGAGACTGGTTCTTCCACAGAGGATGGGAAGGCCCGTTCCTTCTGCACAAGAAGATACAGTCAGGCCCAGGCTGCTGTGGCCCAGTTGGCTGGGCATCGCCCAGTGCTTGGAGAGGTGCCTGGTTTGATTCCAGGTCAGGGCACATGCCCGGGTTGTGGGCTCGATCCCCAGGAGGGGGTGGTGCAGGTGGCAGCCCATTTGTTCATCAATGATTCTCTCTCTCCCTCTCCCTTCCTCTCTCTGTAAAATCAATAACAATATATTTTAAAAAACAAAAGAAGATACAGTCAACATTCACTGAAATTTTCCTGAGAGGGCAGATGCAGAATGGGCTCCAAAGCAAAGAGAAACTGGCACATCTGCATCTTGGCCACGGAAGGGTTCGGAAGGAGAGGTGGGCACGAGGATGCAAGTGCAGCTTTCACCACTTAGTCCCGAAACAATGAGAAACGGTGGCCACGCAATGGATTAGCAAGCGCCTCTTGGATCGGATGTGCCAGTGAATTAGATTTAAATTACGCATTAAGGCAGGCTATCAAGGGCCATTACGAACCCTTCTCTGAAGGTCTTTAAAAAGAGGCTCGAGTCAAGTTAGTGTAAATGGGGTGAGAGGATGAAAGAGCTATGGAGGTAACTTTCCTGGGCCAGGCCCTGCAGGGGTAAATATTCAGAGCAAATCACTGTGTGGCCACACCTACCTGCTGCCCAGGTATCGGGTTTTAAGCCGGTTTGGTGAGAAGACTGTTGGCCTCTGTGTTCTGAAGGAGGGGCTGGAGGTACAGTGGACCTTGACCTTTAATTACCGCCACTGAGAACTGAGAACCGAGCTCCATAATCCCCTGGAACCCCTCACCCACCGGATTAGCAAAACCACCAGGCACTGTTTTCCCAGGTGTCCAAGTCCAGGACAAGGCTCTAGAGAAAAGCTGGGAAGTTGGCACTAACACAGTTGGGCGTGGGGTGGAGAGAAAAGAAAGGACTTATGTTTTTAATAATTGCTGCCAAAAGATAAGGTTTTTTATGCAACTTCTAACACCGACAGGGGGAAGGGAGGGGACTCTGAAACCAAGAGAGAAAGCACTTAGGTCAGCAAATAAGTACACAATTCACATTAGCAAGGGGGTGAGGAGAAGGGCCGGGAAGGGGCTGAGTCTATGACTAGGCAAACAGTAACATTTCCGGAGGCGTATCTAGGGCTGGGTGTCTGATTTAATTTTGTTTGGAAGTCGAGATGATTTGGAGTGTACATTCAGAGAAAGAATTTACTAACGAAGCACCAGACTACACATTGAGGTCTCTAATAGACCCAGATGATCCGTGGATTCAAATGAAGTCTTTCCACTTCCTGGGTGCCAGAGGCTCTGCCATTGGCCTCACGATGACCTCTGGGTAACAGAGCCTTGCCATCAGGGCCAGGCAGTGCACTGAGGCATCGGGAGGGGCACTGAGGCTCCCTGGGGAATTATAACAAGGAGCCAGTCAACTACAGGAGTCCTGGCTATTACCAGGAAGTGATCTAAGAAATGAAAATAAATATGCATATCAGAAGTTGGAGCTTCTTCTACTGAAGGGCTGTTTGGAAAAGTTCACTCACTTCAAAGTATGAAAACTCACTTTCTCTCTGGGTAGAGACACTGGAACCTCCTCCCGGCTGCTCTGGGCTCTGAGTGTGACCAGACCACACCCAGGGACCTCTATCCAATAGGATGGGATCCAGAGGAGGAAGCCCTGCCTTGAGCAATTTTGTGGAAGAGCAGAAACGTCAATGAAAGTTCCTTTGACTCAATGACAAACTGTTTTCATCGACATTAGCACCCAGGAGGCAAGTCCCAAGATTCTCTCCAAGTGGAATTTGAGGCGGTCATAAAGCCTGGGGAATTTATCCCTACACAGGTGGACAGGGCAGTGGGGCATGGGACTCAAAAGCCAGCCATAGGAGGGTTTCCTCAGCAGAGGGCACCACCATGGGTTCTGCTCGGGCAGCTCTGCCAGGAAGACCCCAGCTCAGAGGAGATGGTCCGAGGTGTCTGAGTATCCATGTGATTGTTAATGACATTGGGTAAAACTCAGTGTGAGGCATCGTGAGACTTCAGGTTAAGATTTAAATGTTGGCCTGGCTGGTATGGTTCAGTGATTGAGCATCGACTCCTGAACCATCGGTTCGATTCCCAGTCAGGGCGCATGCCCGGGTTGCAGGCTGGATCCCCAGTGTGGGGCGTGCAGGAGGCAGCCGATCAATGACTCTCTCATCATTGATGTTTCTATCTGTCTCTCTCCCTCTCCCTTTCTCTCTCTGAAATCAATAAAAATATATTAAAGAAAAAAAATTTAAATGTTGGTTGATGGTTTATGTGTGAATTTTATTTTTAAGCTGTGACTTCCTTCCTGTGTATTGCAGCCAGTGCATAAGCTGGGAGAAGGAGCATTGGTATCACTCTACAAGAGCTGTTTCTCCAGATTTCTGGGCAGATTTTTGAGTCAATAGAAATCTGACACTGCAGAGAAATAACTAGCTCCTTCAATCACAGGCTCTTGAGCTCAGAAAATCATATATAAACACATGTCCACCCACCCATTCATCCATCCATCCATCCATCCATCCATCCATCCATCCATCCATCCATCCCTATCTGGAGCTGAAAACTCCACATCAGTGGGAGAAGGTAGCTTCTGCTGCAGCATTTGCTGGTCCACAGCTGAAAGAGGAACTAAAACTGAAGGCAAGAAAGTGACATTTTGGAAATGCTCCTGGAGTTCACGGAGAGCAACAAAGCACTCTGTCTTTAAAGCCTCCTAGGAATCCTCATGAAGGATGGAGGTTTCCAGACTCTTGGGATGTCTGCCTTGTAGCTGCTGTAAATGGACTTGCCCGGCACCATCATTGCCTTTCCTATCACCTGCTGAAAATGGGGTGGACGTGAGACACCAAAAGCAGGTCCAAATTCCTTGCCAAGAGGAAATCCCTCTTTCATTGCTTCCCAGGAATGGTTTTTCATAACATGGTGTTTAAAAACATTTTTCTGTAGATGACATTTACTTAGACTGGAAAACTGGGCTAAGATAGTTTATGATCTCAGATTGTCTCATTTTCTTTCTCTCACTCTCCTCTCTGTTTCTGAGTTCTATGTGAAGCTTTGACCACTGAGACCTTTCACAGAACTAGGTTAGGCGGACAAAGTGTTGAGAGAGAGGAATTTTTAGCCAGCAATTTCCCGATAGCATAAGATCTCCTCCCCGCCTCCTTCCCCCCAGGATGTGTGGGGTGAGGACATGACTACAAGCTGCCTGGGCAGTAAATGCTGCCTTGTAACACCAATTTTTAAAAGGAAGAGATTTTAGAAATGATAATATAATTATGGTTTGCTTCTTTCATTTTGTTTGATGCCACTGACACCTTCATGCTTTGCAGTTGCTCAAAATGTTGCTGGCAAGTCCCAAAGCGAGCCCATGAAGTTGACTTTAGTGACCACACTTTTCCTAAAATGCTGGGGATGGTTTTAAAGGGTAATGAGTGTTTTCGGTTGGTAGGGAGATATTTATAGGCCGTCCCCTGGGTGCGCAGTGGTGTAATGGGTCTTTAGGGGTACCAATTAGAGAGCAGGCGTGGGCCCTGCGCGGCTCTATTTATGACCTTTTGGAAAAGGAGGCCTGTTTGTAAGGAGAGGAGCTCACCCGGCGGAACCCAGCAGAGTGTGGGCAGAGGGAGCGGCAGGCAGCAAAGAGGCCCACTGTGGGGCAGATCAGCAGAAACATTTGGCGGGGACCCCAAATTCACATTTACACTGGGTTCTGGAAAAAATAAAAGGAAGCGGCCCAGGCCTTTCTCGACCCCTGAGAGATGTTGGCAGGGAAGAGGGATACGAGGAGTGAGACGGTTGTGACGAGCTCCCGGCCATCCCAGCCCCCAGGGCTCTCTTTCCTCCTCTCCGTTTCTACACACTTATGCCCAACACAGTCACATGGCTCTTGTCCTCTGCCCGGTACTCTTCCTGATCTTCAGATGCTTGCTCTTAACTCCCAAAATAGTTCGGGAGGCTGATGGTTCATGGAACGAGCATGGCTTTGGAGTAAGTCAGACCTGGGTTCAAATCCTCTGTGTGCGCATATTTGTAACGTTAGACTTTATGTTCCTACCCTGTAGAATGGGAGCGTCGACACCTAGTCTTCAGGGTGCTCAGAAAAAGTAAAGTAGGTAATAAGTGTCAGGCACACAGCCCAGTGCCTGGCACACAACAGAAGATCGACAGTGTGGTTTGAGCCCATGATGGAAAAACCAGGCTCAGTTAACCTTCAAGAAAACTCCAAGAATAGTCTAATGGACTCGGTGTTCGGGTTTTAAGAGGAAGTGGCCTTGTTTCATAAGGGATAGTCACGGCTAGTCCAATAGAATAACCTTTTGCTTTATTATGGATTTGGCCGACTTCGTGTGTGCAGGGGAGAAAAAATAATTTTCCCTCTACCCTTCTGAGTTGTTGCTTGAGATCTCTGTAATAAAATACAGATTAACAAGGTAAAAAAGAACACAATTTTATTAACCTGTATCCCTCAGGTATACATGGGAGATAAGGGACGGGAGACTGGAAAGGTTCCATTGGTATTTTGCAACGTGGAGTGTGAACCGCACGTTTCTGCCAGCATTTACACATCCCCTGCCAAAGCCAGGGAGGAAGGAGTCCACGGCGAGGAGGAAGAGGGGTTTGATCATCGGATGGTTAACTGTGTTTCGATAGTGTTCAATCAGAAGTTTGAAACATTCAACACATGTTCTCTTTACTTCAAACAGACCCCAATTAGAAACATCTGGAGATACCCACACACAACAGCGCTGTGTGTGAGACATCTGTGCGTAAGTCTCACACGGTGCTGGCTATTGGACTGTAGGCCCTCAACCCTGCTCCCGCCCTCCCTGTCCCCCTCTATGGGGGCTAGAAGCCTGCAAACTACATTTCCCAGGCTCCCTAGCGAGCTGGCTTCCAATTAGGTTCTGCTAATGGGAGACACTGGAGGGAGACTAGAAGGTAGGTGGAAGAGAGAAGCCAATTTATTTTTACTTCTGCTGAGTGAAGTCTTTGGCAGTGGCGGCCAGCAGCCCTGGGTGAGGGTGGGTCTGTGCTCAGGGAGTCGGATTTCAGCAGCACTGGAGGCAGGTGCTCCTGCAGGCCTGCAGCTCAGCATCCCTGGAGCCTGGCTCTGGCCCTGACTCCGGCAGTAGCCCCAGCAGCGGTGACAAGCACCGTGGGTGGGAACTCAGCCCCATGGCTTCTGGAAAGGTGCTCCAACAGCAGCAGGAGGGCAATAGGTTTACCAGCAGCCTCAGCAGCAGAGAAATTGTGGATTCTTTTGCTCCGTCCACCTTAGGATGGTAGCAGCTTTCTGCAGTTACTAATCTGTGAGTGAGCTCAGTTTTCCTTTTCTTAGCTCCAGCCCTTCAATACATTCACAGCCAGTTTCCGGGGTTAACGCCCCTCTATTTGAAATTTCTGTAGTAGTTCTGTTTTGCTGGCTGGACACTGACCAACGCACATATATAAACTAAAGGCAAAAATTGAAGGCAAATCAGATTAAAATTTTAATGTGTTTAATCCCTTCCTCCACTCGCATTTTGAAGCTCACAGAAAGGAAGCAATAAACAAGACTTTAATCCCCAAATTCGACAACAAAACTCAGTTCCTGGTCCTATGTACTGCAGCCTTCACCAAAAAAAGAGGCTAACACAAGTATTTCACACAAGAGACTTTCCTTTGAGGGACGCCTGCCTACAACTTTAATGATATTAATAACTGGTGTTTTTTCAAAATATAGTTCAAATATGTTATTTAATTTAATTATCATAGTAACCCTAGAAGTTGGGTATTATTATTCTCACTTCATATTGAGAAAAAGGAAGTATTTTTAATGGCACTGGCTGATTGTTTAGTGATGACATATCCCTCCCTTGTGACCTAGTCATTCCTCCCAGCCAGGGATGCAGTTTATTTCTTCACTCCCTAGAATGTGCAATGACCTTGTGATTTACTCTGGCTTAAGGACTGTTCCAGAAGAGATGTCTGAGATCCAGAGCCAGGCTCCAGAGGTCTGGCAGGTTCTGCCTTCGTTCACTTGGACCATTGTCGGCAATGTCCCTGAATGCTGCAGATCTGGCCTATTGGAGACTGAGAGACCATGCAGAGGAGACACAAGATGCCCAGCCAACAGCCCTTCCAGACATGAGTGTGGCCACCTTGGACCTTCCAATCAACTGCCTTTCACTGAAGGCAGCTGCACGAATGAGCCAAGCAAAACTAGAAGAGGAACCGCTTCTGTAGGCCGCAGATTTGTGAGAGGTAACGTCATTGTTGTCTTAAGTTGCTAAATCTATTATGAGCAATATATAGTTGATACAGTGGCCATTTGTTGTTTTTTGCATTAAGCATCTATTCTACTTTTGTTTGCTGATAGAGTCCTAAATCCTTTTAGTTGTACTTGCTAATAAGATGCTCATCCCTCCCCTAGTCAAGGGGCAGGCACGTGACTCAAACTGGTCCAGTTGGCTTCTCTGTGTCTGGAATTTGATTCTGGGTGAAACTATTCTGGGTGAAACTGCTATTAAGATGCTCTGGAGCTGCTGGTTCTTATCTGTTCCAAATCTTAGGCTGAATTGGTTCCTGACGGTTGAGACCAAGTGCCCCTAAGTAATACACTAGGAGAGGTTAAGAAGCTAGCTCAAAGTCACACTTCTGTAGGCACCAGCACTACCACTCGAACCCACATCTGTCCCACCCACTTAGCACCAACCCATGTCGCCTCCCTGATTCCTCCCCATCTAGTTTCCTCATTCATTTTAGCATCTTGAAGATGCCTGGCCTCTCTTAACAAGCACTTAGAAGGGCCAGTCATCCAGCTGTGAGCTGTAACTTGCCATCAAGATTGAATCTCTCACCCAATAACCAGGCTGGCCGTAACCAGAGCAGGGACCTTTTAAACTGGAGAAACAGTGTGTTGAGCACAAAGTGGAGAACTTTTTCGAGATGCATTAACGTATAATTCACATATGATAATGTGGGGGAAGAGAAAATTTCCCCTTTCCCCTTAGTCCTGCCTGGCCTGTTAATCGAATTGACATGAGACAGATTAACAGGAGAAAATACCCAGATTTAATTGTGCATGTACATATGGGGGTTCCATAAGAATGGGGGACGCTAGGACAAAAATCAGGCAGTTGAGGTTTATAAGCTGTTTTCCTCTAAGGAGAAAGAGGGAGTGGGTAGTGGTTTGGGACTTCAAAGGGGAGGAAGGCAATTCACATGGGATTGAAAAGCAAATATTTGGTAAATAAACGCTTGCTGGGCCATCTTTAACAATGGGACGCAGGGAAGACTTTGATCCAAG
Organism: Miniopterus natalensis; assembly: GCF_054644295.1. Taxonomy (NCBI): domain Eukaryota; kingdom Metazoa; phylum Chordata; class Mammalia; order Chiroptera; family Miniopteridae; genus Miniopterus; species Miniopterus natalensis. The sequence goes on along the minus strand of NC_142082.1, from coordinate 7,445,836 downwards.
GGGCCTTGCTAGGTTCCTTCCTGTCTAGCACGCCGAGTTCATATCAGACTGTAGCTTTTTATGATGACAGCTCCTTCCCTGGAGCAGGCGCTTTATCTAAAATGTTTTAGGCAGTTAGGGGGAAGGTCAAAGGGTTTTCTTGAGTCTTTTTTTCCTTAAAAATAACCCGCTTAAAATAACCAGTGTCCCTAAGACGCGTATTTTTGAGTGGCAAACTCTCGGTCCCCTTCAATGAAATGTATGATTTGAAGTGCACGTATTGAACGTGTACAGTCTAGGAAGTTTTGTCATGTGTGTACACACATGACACCATCTCCACAATTAGGACGATGAATGTACTCAACGCCAGCAGCAGTCCTGTTTCCTGTGCCCCTTTGAGGTTCCTGCCCCTCTCCTGCCCACACCCCTCTCTTTTCCCCGATCTGCTCCCTGTCACTAGAGATTAGTTTGCACTTCCTAGAATTTTATGTAAGTGAAATCATACGTTATGCACTCTTTTTCTCCAGCTTCCTTCACTCAGCATAATTCTGAGATTCATCCACGGCATCTTGTGTATCAGTAGCTCATCCCTTTAGGTCGCCGAGCACTATTTCATTGTATGGATACACCACAGTTAGTTTATCCATTCATCTATCGCGGGGCATTTGGGTTGTTTCCTGTTTTGGGTTGTTACAAGTAAAGCTCCTATGAACATGTATGTACCAGTATTGTATGGACATGTGCTTTCATTCCTCTTATGCAAATACCTAAAAGTGTAATGACTGGGTCATATCATAACATGTTTATCTATATTTTTAAGAAACTGCCAAACTATTTTCCAAAATGGTTGTAATATTTTGCATTCTCACTAGCAGCATATGAAGGTTCCAGTTCCTTCACATTCTTGCCGAATCTTCAGTCTTCTAGATTCAGACCATTCTAGGAAGGTGTATTGGTATCCCACTGTGGCTTCAGAGGACATTACTCTAAGTGACAAATGCTGTTGAGCATATTTTTTATGTAACTGTTTTCAATTTGTGGATCGTTTTGGTGAAGAGTCTGTTTAAATATTTTGTCTGGTTTAAAAAATGGATTTATTTTCTTATTATTGATTTTTGAGAGGCTGATATTCTGTGCCTTTTGTAGCCAAAGACCATCAGGGCATTTAAGAGCTATGGAAAGAAAGCGTTAGAGGCAAAATAAAAATAAAAATCATTTCCTCAGCCCACTTCCACTGGTGAGCCTGGGAAGGAGTTGGCTACCATCACCTGGTAGATAGGGTTGGTGCCAGGCCAGGTATGAGAAGACAGAGAGAACTGACTGGAAAGAATCTGAAGAAGACTCCAGACCACAGCGCCAGGAAAGAGAGAGGCCTGGATGCCGTGCCTGGGCCCTGACTAGGAGCCATCAATCCCAGTAACAAAAAAGCAGCCCTGTCTGCAGTTAACTTTACACAACGTGGGCACAGGCGCTGTGCTGTCTGTCTCTGGGACTTTAATTGACAGCCAGGGGCAGTTAGTTAATATTGAAGGACCCTACTTAGCAATGAACACACACTCCAGGGGAGGTTCATTGGGATTTGAAGGGTTATTGCGCAGCTCCGGCTCTGGAGGCAGCTATACGCCCTTCGCCTGTCTTCATTCTCAATAAATACCACCGGCTTTGTTATTTAGCACAGCGGATCTTAGGAATAATTTTCACCGGTGAAATAAGAGGTGTTCAAAATGCAGTAGTCCCCCCTTATCTGCAGTTTTGCTTTCTGTTGTTTCAGTTACCTGAGGTCAACAGCGGTCTGAAAATAAAACATAGAAAATTGCACAAGTAATCAGTTCGTACATTTCAAGCCGCGTGCTGTTCCGAGCGGCCCGATGAAACCCTGAGCGTCCGGCTCTGGTCGGCCCAGGTCGTGGACCTCCCTTTGTCCAGGGTCTCCTGGCTGTAGACACTCCCTGTGCGATCGTCTCACTCAGTAGCTGGCTCCGTGACACAATCGACTATAACGTTATCTCAGAGCCTGTGTCCAAGTCACCCTTCTTTTCCATCAGAACGGCCCAAAGGGCAAGAGCAGTGAAGCTGGCAGTTCAGACACACCAAAGGGACGCAGTAAAGTGCTTCCTCTGAGCGGAAAGGTGAAAGTTTGCAATGTGATGAGGCCTCCTATCATCTCACTTCGTAAGAAGGGCGAGAACAGTACAGTAAGACACTCCGAGAGAGAGACCACAGTCACATACATTTTATTTCAGGATATTATTATAATTGTTCTATTCTATTTAACTATTATTGGTAACCTCCCACTGTGCCAAATTTATGGATTAAACTTTATCATAGGTGTGGATGTGTAGGAAAAAACATGGTATGTGTGGGGTTTGGTACCCGCTGCAGTTCAGGCATCCACTGGGGTCTTGGAGTGGATCCCCGGATAAGAGGGGACGACTGCATGTGAGCTGGTTGGAAGCACGGCCTCAGACAGACGCCCCTGCCCTTGCTCCCTCAGGACATCACGGCCTAGAAGGCCGCGTTAGGAGCGCGTGTCCTTCCCCACGCTGTCTCTGGCTTGGGGTTGGAAACAGCCTGCACCTGCAGCTTGCAGGAGGGTCGCACACCTGCCTGTCGCTAGGCGAGGAGCTCACCCTGCTGTTAGAGCACCGTCCCCTGCGCCTCGTGAGTCTGTTACGCAAGGCCCTGTCAGCGCCAGCGGGGAACTGGGCTTCAGGGAGCCGACAGAGCCGGTTGTATAGCTTTTTGATGCCTGCTGGCTTCCAAATGTTTATTTTGTGGCTGGGTTCAGTCTGAGGCTTGCTTCCATTGTCGCATATCAACTGGGAAGGAAGTTGAGGACAGGACACCTGTAGCCCTCACCCACCTCCATTGTGGGCACCTGGCACCTATGCCCGCATTTGAATGTTTGTGTCCCTTAGTTTAAGGAAGTTCTCAGGAGCTCTGAGGCTTGAGTAAAGCAGGAATCTATTGTTAGGGACCTTCGTGGTAGCAGGTGTTCTTGATTTCTATGCCCCCTTATATTTCTACATGCTGGCTCTTTACCATGAAACCCTGTCATCTAAGCTACCTCAGCTGTGTTTTTTGTTTTATTGGAAGGACTCATGCAACTAACTAAATGGTGTTGAGCTGGGGGTGAATTAAAGGGGAGAAGCCTGCCACTCCAGGAACAATTTTTTAAAATGTGTGGTTTGTGTTTATATGTTAACGTGTGTGGATGAACCGGTTTTGAATGACACCTAAGGCTGCTCTCCCTGTGCCAGCAAGACCCCCCGAGGCTGCAGTTTCTCCTCCCTGGCCTGAGCCCCGTGTTCTTCTTCCTTGCAAAAGGCACAGAGAACCGGCCTCACTCCAAGCTGGTTTTGCATGGAGTCAGCTATTTCATGTTTGCTCCTTGAGTATCTTTAAGTGCCGCCCTCCCCCAGGGTGGGGTGCTTGTCTGCTCCCAGCCTCACATCTCTGTACCGTGCTCACCCCACGGAGTGGCTCTCCACTCCTGTCAGTCACTTTTAAGTGAGAGAGTGTTTACTTATTGTCATTAACTACGCGTACGGTGAAATTCCTCTTGGCAACCCCACAAATGAAAGAAATAAGACCACGAGGAGTCCCTTAGTCTCCCTGAAATTCCAGACTCTAAACACCGTATTTCCTGTCTAATCTTCATGTTAACAAGATGATCCTTCGAGAGCAGCAGTGTTACTGCGAGATGAGCTGTGTTGGATGTTATCTGAGTGACGTTTAGGGTGACAAGTCACTGCCTACGTGAACTTATCCATGAGACACTTATAAATGCCACATGGATGTGTACGTGTGCAACGTGTCCGTGGACACACAGAACAGCAAGGAAGGCTGACAGTTCCAGGCCACGACAATGACAAGTCATAGTGAGGAAGCTGCCATTAACTTTTTTTCACTCTCGGCCTCAAGTTAAGCTTTGGGGCCACTCTGTGAAAACAACAGCAACATAAGCACGAAACTGTCCTGTGTTAAATGAGTCCACAGAGGAGTTACTGGCCTCAGAAAGAGCCTTTGGCAAAGGAAAAAAAAAAAGTTTTCTTAGGAAGGCAGCTACCTCTTCTTGAAAGGCCAGGGGATGCGGACGGGGGAGGGAGATGACTGTCTGGGAGTTTTGCCAACGGAATGCAGAATAATTGTACTTATAAGGCCTGATGCTACCCTGCTGGGGGCGGAGCTACTCCGGAAAGCCAAGGAGAGCTTCTGGATGCAGCAAACTACCGTGGCCATTCTTTCATAAAAACTTGGAACATCTATTATTAGGTTTGATGTAGCAGAAAGGTTCCTGGATTTTTAACCAGAAACTCTGGGTGGGGAGCCCCCTATCTGGTTCCTTAGCCATTCTGAGCCTAGAGCTTTCCTTGGCAAGGGGAAGATGGTGTCTTTCACCTTCCAGAGAAGTTTAATTGGAGGGGATACGTGAAAGTACCTATGTTAGTACCTGGAACATAGTAGATGCTCAATAAATGTCAGTGCTCTTGATCTTATCTTAAAATCAATAATATTCGTGTCCTCTGTGTATAGCTCTTATTTTATTTTTATGTATGATTCCCCAAGCACTTGTAAAATCCTTGAGGGTAGGTTCCTAATATTATGTGGTTTTGGTGTGTGTTTTTTTAAAAAATCAATAGCAATAAGCATAAGGACTTGATGTATATTAAATTTTTTGTTAAATGGATGACACTTCTTTAAAGTACTTAAAAAACAACAACCCAGTGCTAATATAAGGGGACTTCCTCTCAGTTCTGGAGACAGCCTAGAGGTTACCCTTATGACTCAATTAAGAAAGCCCCCAAGTGCTGAGGCTGGGGCAGCTAAGCTGAAGCAGGGATTTAGAGAGGATGGAGGAATCCCTGTCCACCAGCGAGTTTGAAGTTCCCTCTCCAAGGCTCTCCCCTGGGATGGAAACCAGGGCACACAGGTGGCATTGCTTGTGTTTATGGCCCAATCGGGACGCAGGCCGCAGGCCGCAGGCCACCTCTTTGCTCTCGCTTCACACCGGCACCGGTGCAGGGAGAGTGACAGGGGAACACACATCCTTCAGCTCTCGTGGCCCCTCGTGCTCGTTAGGAAACCAGCGTTTGGAGAATCCCGCGCCTGTGCATACAGAGGCGGGCACACAACTGGCTCTGCCTTGGGTCCTGGCAGGGATGGCAAAGTGTTACACACTCTCTGAGGGCCACACAGTTGAACTTGAATCTGACAAAGCGCCTTGTCTCATGGGTTCACCCAGGACCATGTTAAGGTCAGGGGGTTGTGGCAGCTCAGGATCGCCAGCACCAGGAGCGTGCACGCTGCTTGGCCTCGGCCAGCCGGTCACCCAGCACCACCTTAAGGTCAGGGGGTAGCTCAGGGTCACCAGCACCAGGAGCGTGTGCTCTGCTTGGCCTCGGCCAGCTGGTCACCCAGAGTGTTGTGGAGATCGGATTGGTTCTGGTTCATAGAGGCGTGGGTTTTCTCTCTCAGTCTCTGAAATAGGACCCCTTCCTTTACTAAGAGCGAGCTTGGAAAAGTACTTTGAGGTTTAAATACTTCAACAAGCCCTCGTAGTCGGGAGGCTCTTGATATTTCTGCAGCTCTTTCAACTTTCCCCAAATCCTCTTTTTTCCAATTGCGCTGTCATCCCATCCAAACATAATTCTGCCAACTCCATTGTCTTTGTCTTGGATCTAATAAGCCTGGGCTTGGTAAACAGTTTTTGTCTCAATGACTGTAGGCCATCCACCTGCCCACGTATTCAGTGACTCCGGCACGTGGTGTGTTCTTATTACGCACCGTAACTGAATTTTACAGACGCGCAAAGTGAGCTCAGAGAATACATGTGACTCTCTCCCAGTAGCTGCTAAGAAACTCAGCTGGGATTCGAAAACATCTGAAAGCTCCCCGGACCTTAAGCCCCACGCTTTTTATGCAATGCCTCTAATTTCAACACCTAGCAGGGATAAAACACGTGATAACCCAGCGATAATGATGGATCATTTCCCTCTTGAGTGGACTTTTCCACCTGTTCTACCCAAGTCACCCCCCGTGTTACCTTCCTAAATATCTTCGCCTTTGCCTTCTCTAGGTAAATATACCGTCGACTCAGGAAGAGAAAGGCAGGTCTGAGGCTGGAGGTTGGGGACATTGGCTCGGAGCGCGCCAAGCCTTAGGTGCAGGCTCTCCCACATTTTTAATGACTGTACATTTTCCTTCTACCCGGGAAGAATTCAGTCGCCGGGAAGTAAACAGGGCTGTTCAGAAAGGCTTGTTACGCAGGTAAGAGTCATCTCAGGTGCTAAGAGCTGTCTCTGGGGTGATTCTCTTCCTGGCAGGGAGAGGGACACCCCCGTACAAATGGAAATCTATGTCCTGCTTTTAGAGGGAAAGGGGGAGGGCAGAGAGCTAACTGCCGTCAGCTCAAAACAATCCTTGTGTGCAAGTGTGAGGTGTTGGGTGGCGTAGTTCAGTGTTCTTCATACCTGAGAGCATGAACCTGCAGCGCTGCTTCTGGGGCATCGGCACGCCCCTCCCCCACTGTTGTCTGTCTTGCAAAGGCACTGAAAGGAGAGAAGTGGTTTCTTTAGCTTCATGTTTGTAGTGCTCCCTCTGAAAAGCTACCTTTAATTAGGATCATGTCATGCGCTTTATGTACATTCTCCCCAGAACCCTTCAAGGTAGTATAAATATCTCCATTTTCCAGATGAAGAAATTAAGGCTCAGAGAAGTTAATTAGCTACTGAAATCATTCTGCAGATATGTAACAGAGGACTCAGAATTTGTCCCTAGATCTGTGCGTTAGTCATGGTTCTCCAGAAAAACAGAAACACAAGGATGTATATGTATATATAAAAAGAGATTTACTTTAAAAAAGTGGCTCATGCAATTATGGAGCCTTGCAAGTCCAAAGTCTGCAAGGTGAGCCAACAGACTGGAGACTCAGGAAGGAGTGGATATTGTCGTTCGAGTCTGGAGCCAATCTGCTGCAGAATTCTAGCCTGCTTGGGGAGGTCAGTCTCTGTTCTATTTGGGCCTGCAACTGATTGGATGTGGCCCACCCGCATTATGGAGAGCAATCTGCTTTACTCAAAGTCCACTGATTTAAATGTTAATCTCAGTCAAAAACACCCTCACAGAAGCATCCATAATAATGTTTGGCCGAATATCTGGGTACTGTGGCCCAACCAATTTGACACATAAAAGTAACTATCACCACCTGTTCACTGCAAATTCCACATTCCTTTTCATCACACTGAGGTTCATCTCAGCGTGGGTTAATTGGTGACCTTGAGTCAAGTTCAAGTCATGCACACTAACCTTGGGCAAAAGCTTTCCCATTTTATGTGAAATGTGTAATCGGTGATATTTAAAAGGCCTTTATTTACAAAGGAAATCTTTAAGGAATGTTCTGCCTCCTGAAACTTGAAAGGCAAACCTGCCGTGGGTGGCTGTAAAGAACACATTCTCTAAGCATCCTAGCGAGTGAGCCATCGTTAGAGATCTGTTGGCAAGTTTTGGAAAACCATTCAATACAAGCAAGTGAGCAAGATGAGAGGAGAGGTCAGGTTTTTTATATTCAAGCAAAGCCATTTTATTTGTACTTTCTGAAACAAGAGAGAAGGGAAATAAAAATGGATTGATCATGGGCCAGGCATCAATACCATGTGTAATGAAGTTTCCCTAACGTTGCAGCTATATTTTAGCCTATTTTTAATAGCAATGTTGCTTTTAAGCTATTTTAAAATTTTCGATTAAAACCAAAAATGAAAGTTTCAAGCAAACTCATTCCCCAGAATGTGTTTCTGTGATTCTGGAGGCTTTTCTTAGTGGGACTAAGACTAGAAACAGAGTTGTAAGCTCAGCAAGAATGTTTGGGGAGGGGATGCACAGCTAGGAGAGGGTGTTTACACATGATCTGTGAGGGAAAAGCCTTGGAAACACGGTCTTGTCTGTCCTTGCAGCCAAAGAATCCTGGGGAACTCTATGGCCCAAAGCATCCCAACATTTAGTTCATTTTTATTTTTTATATTTTTTATTGTGATAAATATACATAACAAAATTTGTCACTTTAATCATTTTTAAATTTACTTACAGTGGGATTAATTATACTTGTCATGTTGTGCAGCTATCACCACTATTTCCAAAGCTTTCTCACCCTTTCAAACGGAACTCTGTACCAGTCAAGCAACACCTCCCCATTCCCCCCCTCAGCCCTGGTCACCTCTACGTCCTGGCTCTGAATTTCCCTGCTCTAGGTACTGCATATAAATGGAATCATACAATTTTTGTGCTTTGGTGACCCGCTTTCACTTAGCATAATGTCTTCAAGGTGGCAATGCCGGCACTTCATTCCTTTCCGAGTGGGCATCTTCTTGCCGGGTGATGAATGCACAGTCCTTTCTGCTGAAGGGGGTGTGGTAGGGAGGCATCCGGGTGAGGCTGGTAGCTGAGAGCATCGCTCTGAGTGCCAGAGACGCTCATAATGATCACTCTTTACTCTGACTTTCGGGATCGAGTTAATTTCCCTTGTGCCCAGGGCTGCAGCTCTTCCCTGGACCCTGGGGAAAGCACACTGTCTATGTCCTTGATTTTGTGGGGCGAGAAAACATTCACCTGATAAAATTTTCCCAGCTGATTACATTTTTGGGGCCATATTTTTTTAAAAATAAAAAATCTATACAAATGAAGATTTATTCTTTAAAAATCGGGTAGAACGACTGGGAGTTTTAAAACTCCTATGCAGAGAACATGTTCTAGAAGAGAAACTCTTCTAGTTCCGAGACCTACATTATCATCGGTGTCTGGAAGCCCGATGGCGCGGACCGCTATCTTCCCTTGCCTCCTCCCTCTGATTTTGTTTGTCCTTTGCTACGGCCTCCCACAACCCACTTCATCATTTATGCAGTCGTTAACTAACAAACATGGTGGAGTTCATTATTAGTTAGTCAATAATTACAATTAATAAATGAACAAGCATATTGCAAGCCATTATTAAATAATTAATGATAATATTACAATTAATTAACTATCTCTAATAACTATTGTCATAAGTAGTCATTTAGTAATTAATAATGAAATAAAAGTCGATTAAATTTTGCCGTATTTATTCAGGATTCTCTGAAAGGCCTCCCACCAGATGTTACCGATGTGCCAACCGGCCTTGTTCTCTTGGCGTCTTAGGACACCGGCCCTTTAGTCCTGGGAGCTTTTCTCAGACCCGATGGCCAGCCACGGGGGCTCAGAACGAGTGCCTCGGGGATGTGCACGCTCCACTCGCTGTGAGTCACCTCACACACCTTGCATGCATTGTACGTGCTAGTTAATGATAACTGTATGTGCGACTTCATAACGGAGTTTCCAGCGCTGTCCCGTCATTTGATCTTCACACGGGCAGGGCAGGGCAAGCTGACAGGTGAGGCAAGTGGGCCGCGGACAACAGCAGCTGCAGAGGAGCTTGAACTCAGCCCTGCACCCCACAAATCCCGCTTCTTCCTTCCACTCGGGTGAGTCCAGCTTATTGCACACAGGAGAGTCCAGCTTCGAGGAGCAGGGCCCAGGCTTTGCAGCACTTGGCTGAAGTAGCCGAGGAAAGCGCTTCAGGACTGAGATCCCCCACCCAGCGTGGGCAGAACTGACGCTTCCAGCAGAACACTGAGGGTGGGACGTCACATACATGTCTCTAGGACACATAGCTGGGCTCTGTCCCGGAGGTGCCTGTCTTGCTCTAGGCTGAATGTTAACGCCGTGGGCCCCCTGGGCACACCTGGTGTCTGTGACATGGATGGACGTTCCTGCTGCGAATGCTGGTGAAGTGACAGGTCCTCAGAGGGGAAACCAGGATTCAGGAGGTGGGCCCGGCTCTCTCCCTTCCCCTTAAATCTCTTGGGGTTCAGAATACATGATCTACTGAATTCTCCCAAATGTCCTGTTATGGGGGCAGGGGTGAGACTTCCACAATTTCTGCAGCAACACAGATCCCTGGGGCCTGATGGTCAGGCTACATGTGTGCTCCGTGCTCTGCTGGCCTTCGCTCCTACTGGGTGACCCTCTGGGTATGGGGCGCAAACCTCCCAGGACTGAAGGGTACCCCTGCCGGAATGAAATGGGACACTTGGTTTCTACTGCATCAGTAACAACACTGTCAAAGGCCTGCAAGAGGAAGGGAAAGAAAAGCCCATCCGAACCCACCCGGACCAGCAGGGGAATTCCATGGAGTCAGGTCCTACCACGCTGGGGGCAGCCCAGCTCTGCAGCTGTCCTGTGGTGCCTCTGAAATGCCCCAGAGGATGGCCCATCGAGGGTGCTCCTGGCAGGCTCACTGCACTGATGCGAGAACTAACAGCAGGCCCTCACAACCTAACGGACAGCAAATGAGACCCCTGGCATTTGGGGTCTGCAGGGGCCAGTGAGTACCAGAAACCCCTGCAGCTAGGAGACCACGTCCAGCTAAGGGGCTTCCATGGGACCAGGCTGGAACAGTGTTGCAGGGGGTGGAAGCCCGCTGACAGAGCCAGGCGATGTGCAGAATGAGCTTGCCAGCCTGCTTTGCTTCCTACTGAGGACAGCATTCAGGACAGCCACCTGTCCTCCGAGAGGTGATTAAAATAATGAGACTAAGATGACAGGACCAGAATAGATGTTTTTATTCTGAGCAGACTCTGGATATGTGCCGTGGGGCAGAGGGAATGGCCTCAGATCTGGGCTCCCCTCCTCTGCCTCTGGTCCCCTTTGGGGAAGGGTCTGTCTGTCAACCTCATTGCTTTAAGGCCCTGTCTGCCCTCTGACTCTCCCCAATGGCCCTAATAACCTTGCATGCTCTTGCTTTAATGTGCAGAGAAAAATTAATGGGGACAGAAATGCGACCTGGTGCCTATAGCTTCTTCCCCAGTGTCTCAGAGCTACGTGCTGCGAGCTGGTGGTTTTGAGGAATGATGAAAAACATGTGGTTTTACCCCAACTTCCAAGAATCAGCAGCAGATTCTAGGAGGGTGGGGATTGTCTGTATTTAAAAATAGGAGAACACATCTGGCAAGGAGATATTACTGCCATTAAAAGACCTTAACAGCTTGGGGGTGTTGCGTACCCCTGAGGTTGAGAAAGATTCTTAACTTCTAATGTCCACAAAGAGCTGTGAGCATCCTGATGGTGAGTCATGCCCTGCTCTAATTCACCCTCACTTTGCCAGAGAGAAATTTCTAGAACTCAGGCCTGACCGTGCATGTCACTCCCTATTGCAATGAACTCATTGGTTCCTGGACTCAGCAGATCGTAAAGACCCCTCGAGGTCAGGCCCAGCTTATCCGTGCCCCAGGTTTCTCAGAGGCCCACACGCAGTCCGGGGTCCCTCCTGCTGTTGGTCTCCTTCCCTCTTTTGTTCTATCTCTTTCTCTGAGTGACTTAGAGTTTAGGATCCAGGCTTTGAGAGATGCCGGATGGCTGCCCAGCACTGAGCCCGACGGTCCGCGTCTCTGGCCTGGCAGGACACTCACTTTGGCATGCCCTCTTCCTTCCCCGGATCTCCTGTCACATCACGACATCTTCACGCGCGAGGACCACGTCTCCAACTTTTCTTCCCGTAAATAGGTCCTTGTTGCCAAGCCCTGTAGATGTAGTGGTGACAAACGCAGAAGGAAAGACACGATTGCCACGCGTATTTGTTTCTAGGGCTGCCCCAGCAGAGTGCCACAAACGGGGTGGCTGAGACGGAGAAGTGGATTGTCTCACGGGTGTTGGCAGCGTTCACGGTCTCGCAGGAAAGACAGACCTGCAAACCCGTCGATAACACTGAGTCATAAAGGTGCCCCCGGGCAGCAAAGGCCGGAGGAGTTCCTGTCCTCTGGGGGGGGCTCGGCACCCAGGGGACAAGGGCGGGCGCGGGGCCGGGCAGGACAAACTGTGAGCGGAGGGGGCCGGAGCCTGTGGGCCCCGAGCACAGAGGGCCCGGGGGGCTGCCCCCAGACCCCGCTGCACGAAGGCGCCAGGAGGCCGTGTCCACACCTGTGCTGTGCCCCCGCAGGTTCTGTTTGAAACACAGAATCCGCGCGTTTGTTGTTATTGCTGCTGTTGTCGAGGAGACGTGGAGGCAGACAGAGCAAAGCGCGGCGATCTAATAATCGTAGACACCCCTGATTCCCTGGGGAGGGCAGCGTTCCCAGACAGCGGGCTGGGGAGTCCGCAGGTGAACAGAAATAACGGGGGGGGGGGGTATTGTGGGGAAGATCAGAGGCAGGGAGGGCCTGAGGGACAAATGCGCCTCCTCACAGAGCCCCCAGGGGACAGCAGGTGGGGCTGGGGCCCACTGGGCGCAGCAGGGGGTGTAACACTTAGTCGACTGCATCCCCTGGGAGCGCGCGCCTCTCTGGCCTGGGGATGGGCACGCCTGCCTTTCCAGTCACCAGGCTGGGTTCTGATGCCACCTGGAGAAGGGCCTGGTGTAGGCTCATTCACCAGTAAGTGGTTAGGGACACTATTCAAACCTTTTTCTCACCTGTTGTTGCACTTAAGGCTCATGTCATCCCTGAGAAATAGGTGGGGCCGGGGCTATCGACTCTGCTGCAGGCGAGAAAACAGGAGGCTGAGCGCCTGGGCCGGGAACACCCAGGCGACCTCTCCTCGACCTCCGTGTCTCTTCCTGGGGGCTCCTGTCCCGTCCTGTCATGGCGCCTCATCTCTTTCCAAATAATGGAAATAGGATTCATTAACCTGGCAAGTTACTTTCAATTGTACCTTGAAACCCAAAATGTGGAAAGCGATAGATCAAATAAGTGGGTGTACCCAGCCCGATGGAGCACCTAGAAGCAAGGACCCATGTTCCGGGAGCAGCGTGGGTGGGTCTTCAGAAAGCGCCGAGTGGAAGGGTCTAAAGCAGCGAGAGAAAAAGGGCAAGACAGGTTTAGGGAAGTCAAAAATACATGCAGAAAACCACAATATTTTTAAAAAATTGGCATAAATGAAAATGCGTAACTAAATGCATTCCAATGGTCACCTGTGGGGAAGGGAGCAGATGCAATTTCTCTGACACTGTCTTTTTCTTGGTTCAGTGGATCATTATTTCAATCGTCAGTGTTGCTGACTTTGGTGTTCCTGATCCTTTAGAACGCTGTTTGGCCAGCATCGCAGAGCCCCTCAGACAAATAAACATCTTTGGGAGAAGACTGTTCTCCTTTGGTTGCCATATCGCCTCCTAATTCACAAAGCCGGTTGACACAGAATTGGAACGGTCGACTGTGATTGGACTCCAGCTGTTCACTGTTGACGGATGGGTAGGTGACTTATGCCAGGTCATCGCAGGTCCCAAATGCCTGGCAGCTCTTCATAAGAGCTGGATTCCACCCAGCTTAGAGGGAGCGGGCAGGACTTGAGCACCTAGGGGACTTCCCAGGCTGCCTCTCTGTCACACTGGCTGGAACACGTGTGCCACATCCAGCTGGAGCGGTGATTGCAGTCCCATACTTCCATCTTTGGCAGGGAGTCCTCCCTTTCTTTCCATTAGAGAAAGTGTGCCTTGGTTTTACTTGTTTCTTGGAAGTCTGTATTGTCTAGGTAAAAGCTCACTCAATGACAAAGAACCTATCCTTGGTTTTATCTCTAGAACTGGCAAGCTAGTTGGTAATGAAATAAGCACACATACTGGACATGTGTAAACTATACTCAAAGCAGACTAGCAAGATTGCTTTACATCACAGACTGTAGCCTAGAGTCATTTATGGCAGGATCAAATCCCACTTCCACTCGGGCTGATACGCAGCTTTGACACAGGGCTCAACTTTCTAACCATCAACTTTCTCACCTGTAAAATGGGAATCATATTAGTACCCGCTTTAAGGCAGTTGTGAGAATTAAGTAACTTATGGCTGCTGGTCCAACAGCATTTTATGTGTAATATCTCTAATCCTTATTTCTCCAGCTAGTCTTAGAATAGAGGCAGATCTGTGTGTGGATTATACTTTCCAAAGGAGTAAAAAGGGCCAAATTGGGATGTATACATTTCTTCTGAAACACCGTAGTTACAAAGAAGCCCAATAGGGTTAAAAAGCCTTTTCTTGTTTGTCCTGGATTGACACAGGTTTTTTAAAAATCTCATCCTAGTTGAGGAGCTGGCAACCATGGACTACCCAACAATGGTTACTATGGCTGCGAGGGGGAAGCAGAAAGAACCTCTGGCATTGTTGACTGAAGAAAGGGGAGTCTAGCTCCTGTAGTTAACTAATGACTGTGCTTATGTCCCTTGAGGCCTTGAGACAGTAAGACAGGAATGACTGCAAAACACTTAGAAAAACACAGCCGTGCCCTTTCCAAGGAAATCCCAGAATGTGCCTCAGAAAGGTCCCCTTTCTTCAACATTGTAGGTTATTTTCTGTCTCAAGTGTCACCATAGTCTATAGTTATGTTTACATTCTCAGCATTTTAGGGACACTTTTTCTCATGAAGTGAAGATGGATGATTCATAGTGGCCCACATTTCTGGATTAATTGCAAGAATTGAGGAAATGGTGGGGGAGGAGAGAATTCATGAAATCAGTCATACCTCCTGCACCCGTTTAGGGCTATTTTCAATGGTAGTGGGTTATGATCTGTAAAATGGGGATGTTAATAGTTATTAAGGGAGAAAGACCTTTACTTGGGCAGCTGTGGTGTTGGATTCTGTCTTCAGCCCTTAGAGATTGTGTGACACCTGTTAGTTCTGTAATAGCTCATCTGCAAACTGAATTTAACACTCATATTGAATATCACACTTAGGCTACAGGATGTTGTGAGGATTTGAGGTGGCATATAGGAAATAGTGAGCACTGTATGTGGAATACATTTGCCTTTTGTGGCGGGCTGAATAATGACCCTCCAAAGATGTCCACGTCCTAATCTCTGGGACCTGTGAATGTTACCTGTTATGGCAAAAGGGACTTTGCAGGTTTGATTATGTCAAGAATCTTAAAACGGGGAGATTATCCTGAATGACCCAGGTGGGTCATACACGAGAGAGAGAGGAAATCAGATGAGAAGCAGGAGAAAGTGATGTGACCACAGAAGCAGAGATTGAAGTGATGTGGCCACAAGCCAAGGAATGCAGACAGCTTCCAGAGCTGGAAGAGGCAAGAAATGTATTGTCCCCGAGATTCTCCAGAAAGAGCCAACCCTGCCAGCACCTTGATTTTAGTCCCATGAAACTTATTGCTGACACTCAGATCTCCAGAACTGTAAGATAATAAATGTGTGCTGTTTTAAGCTACTAAGTTTATGGTCATTTGTCACAGCCGCAATAGGAAACTAATCCAGCTTTCTACAAATGGTGGTTATTTTCATTATCAAGCATAATAATATTCATTCAAAATATGGAAAAGATTTTGAAAATTGTAAAGTGCCATGGTGAAGATGATGACCACAAATGTTCTTCTTTTATTCTGCTTCCATTGAAATCAAGTCTGCTGCTTCCAAACTTTGCATTTCAATATTTTCCTGTTATTGAATCCTTGTATGGCAAAACTATACTTCCATTCTTATTACCATTTTCCAAGAAGATTTATATCTTAAGAGACAGTCAAGTATAGTCGTTGCCTCACTGGGATGTAGCCTATTGACCTCCCATCACTCATGGGTTTGCGTCACATACGACACCTCAACTACTCAGTTGGAGCACTAAAGGGTGAATAGTTAATGAGTACGGGAAAGGAAAGGACACATTGAAGTAGACCGTGGCAGAGACGGCCAGGACTCTCCCAGTATTCATTTTCCCCATATTGTCTCAAGACTTTTACCTGGACACATGGCCACTCAAACAGGGACTAAATTTTTCAGGTTGCCTTGCATGTAGATGTGGTCACAACTGAGTTCTGGCCAATGAAATGGAAACAGAACTGACATGTGCACCTTGAAGGAAATGTCCTTGAAGACAGCTCTAGGCCATGCCCCTCTTCCTACCTCTTTCCTGCTGACTGGGCTGCAGGAGTGATGTTTTGACGGCTGTGTGTAACCCATCGTGTATTCCCTGCTGTTGGACGAGTTACCTCCAAATTTCCACTACTCCAAATAATGCTTTGATAAGTATTAGTGTAGCAAAATCTTTGCAATCACTCTTTTAAATATTTTTTAAATGCCTATGTAATAAATGAGCACCTGTTCTTGGTAAAAACTTAAAACATTATAGAAGTGACTAAAGTCCCCATTAATGACCAGCTTTAATCTAGCCACTGTCACTCCTATAAAGATAAATACTATTATTGGCTAATGCATACTTTTCTATTCTCAATGTGTTTACATATATTTTCACATATCTAAATAGAGTATATAGTGCTGGGTAGTTTCTATTTGTGATGCTGGGAGTGGTGCACAGAGGCTAGCACTGGCAGCATTTCTTAAAGACATTTCCATATCAGCACATGAAGGTCTGCATCCCTCTCACTGCTGTGAGAATTCCATACTAAGGACAAAGCACTATTTATTGAGCTCTTTCCCTATTGACTGGTATTTGGGCAGCTCTTTTTAGTTTTCTGCTAAGGCAAACAATGATGCATTAGCTCTTCTCCTTGTGCACATGTGCAAATGTTTCTCTGGGGAGATTCAGAGAAGTGGAATTGTAACACCATAGAGGAGGCACATTTTTTATTTTAACAGATACTGTCAAATTGCCCACGAAAGTGGTTGTACAATAACACTCCTCCCGGAGCTCAGGTGAGGGTATGTGTGTCACCACAACCTCACCCATGCGTTATAGGGTCTAACTTTGAATTGTTGCCACTCTGATTAAAAATGCCATCTCATTGTGTTTTATTTGCATTTCCCTGATATCTAGTGAGATTAAGTATGTTCTCAAGTTCGTTGGCCATCGTAGGTCACATTCCTGAAAGTTTAGTTGCTAGGTCAAAGGATATCCAATGTGTGTGTGTGTGTGTATGTGTGTGTGTGTGTCTGTCTGTATCTATCATGTGCTCTTCAAAGGTTATATATTTTTTTCCAAAGTGTCCTTCTATAATAATTGAATCAAATGAATCCTCTCATTACAGAGTACGTAAACTCTATTTTTTTATACTTTCTACAACACTGAGTTTTAAATTTTTAAAATTTAGTAGGTAAATATAGCTTCTCATTTATTTTAAATTGGTTTCATTCAGAGTAAGAGTGATTACTTTCTTACAGTTTTTGGCAGTCTGTACTTCTTTTGTTGTGAATGGCTTATTTCCTTACTTTCCCCATTTCGTGTGAGGTTGTTCATCTCTAGTTCTGTGAGGATGTATAAGAACTCTTTACACACATTAAGAATGTTAACCTACATCTGGGGGTTCGATAAGGTCTGGGTAGCTCAGGAAAAATAATATTTCTAATATGGTAATATATGTTACTATATAACATGTAATAATATTCCTAATAATAATATAAATTCCTCACCATGCAGTGGCAGGCTGCCCATGGACAGACAACCCATAGTAAAAACTAATAAATAACCAAGGGAAGGGCCTTGCATAGCCCACTAATGACAGTGTGTCAGGAATAGCGGAACACTGTGTCCTCAACCTCTGCAGCCAGAGATAAAAAATCCAAACACCTGAACAAACAAAACCAGACACTGCACACTGCAAGGAGGCATGAAGTCTGGACGGGTGGCCTCAAGCGTTGTTGACACTGAGGGGCAAGCTAGTGCCCTTTCTTTTGTTTGTTCACTTCACAAGGTAATTGTTCCCGGTATTTCCTCAATGAAGATTTAGGAAATCTACCATCCATCCATGCATGCATCTGTCCATGCATCCGTCCATGCATCCGTCCATGCATCCATCCCAGCACTTATGCATTGTTCCTGAATGGGAGACCTCCTCTGGCACTGGAGGGAGAAATTGAAGGAGAAAGCTTGGCCAGGCAGCTGAGTGGAAGAACAAGGCAAAGTGCTAATGACGCTGCTGAGGACGAATCCATCTCAACCTCGCCTTGTTCTGGACCCTTTGGAGCCCAGGCTCACACTGGAGGTGGCCCAGCTATACCCACAGAATCTGATCCTTCACTGGTTGTGCCAGTCTAGTGGTGGTCCCCTCCCTCTAACTGCTTCAGCAGGAACTTGGTCAGGCCAAGGACAATGGCCTTCTCCTGTTGGAAGATCTTTTCAAAGACTAGAGAGTGTGACCCCAACTGCTCAGGCATCTGGGGTTTGCTAGAAAACAACATGCAATCCAGGCTCAACTCACCATGTGCTCCGTGGAGCACAGAGCACCTTCTGAGGGCAAAGCTGGGTGGTTCATACCTATGAGCCCCTTTTCCTTTGGCTAATCAAGAAACTGGTTCATATTCATTAAATCATGAGACGTGTCACACACAATGGCAAGGACCCCCTTGAAAGTCAAGAATGAATGTTAGAAAATGAAGCGGTAGAATTCAAAGGGAAACTAATGAGATAGGTAGATTTTACGTTATGAAAAAGGAACAGAGAGAAAGAAGAGAGAACAGAAAAAAGGAGTGGGTGGCAAGAAAGAGAGAGAGAGGAGTGGCGAGAAAAATGACCAGAGAGGTTTCTACCTTCACAAATGACAATGCTATCCCCCCCCCCCCCCAGCAGCACTGGAACTGGAACTCCAGGGGACTTGGCGGAGCGTGGAAAGAGCAGCGAGATAAGAGAAAGGACAGGACAGAGTCCGATTTGAAAACCCAGGTGAAAAATAATCTGGGTCCTAAGCACTGGACAGTTGTGGTTAAAATAATTAAAATAAGCAAGCAAACAAATCAAAATCTCCTCTTGGTTTTGAGGGTAGAGGAGAGGAAGAATTAAAGAGGGAGGAGCAAGGAAGAAGCATCTCTGACACTGGAGGTGAGTGTCAGGTGCCTGGGCCCATCCCAGGAGCCACGATCCTGTGAGCGGAACTCATTCCTTTCACTGTCTCTCCCTCTCCGGCTTTTAACCCTGGATGAAGTAGTTACGCTTAGTGAAGGAGACTAACCCTTCGAAGTCCCTTGATGGTTTTTTTTTTAAATAACAAGTGGTCCCTTGCATGGAAAGGAAGCTCCCAGGAGGTGACGGGATTAGAACGCAGCTGTTTGCCGGTGTTTCTACAGAACAGAAGACTTGCCCAGGTCAGGTGCACACCGGGTTCAGAGCTCTGAATCAAATTTTGTTTTGTTTCTGCTGTGAAGCTTGCAAACATGGTTAAAAACGTCTCTGGGTGATTTGTCAATGTATTTACTTAAACTATTTATATCCACACCCTGAGACCAGGCCTGTGCTTTTGAGCAATACTGACACCCAGTGTTTGAATCGTTAGTCCTGAGAGGAAACTGAGAAGGAGCAGGGAGGAGGAAGACTCCCTCAACACAGTAGGTCCTTTACTGAGGACCTACTCATGGCGCCAACTGAGGCCCAGAAAGTGATGTGATGATGACCTAGTCCATCTCTCTCTACACCAGGCCTGCTCCACTCAAAAGTGAATGTGGGCAAGAGTGAATTTGGGGGGAAGAGTCCTTTTTTGTAGAAAAGATTGTGTGTGTTACATGTCATTGAGTTGCCTCCGACTCCTGGCGACCCTATGAATGAGTGACATCCGCAGTGTCCTGTCCTCAACAGCCCAGCCCGGCCCCTGTAGACTCAGCCTGCGGCTTCTTGTACGGAGTCAGTCCATCTCCTACTTGGCCTTCCTCTTTCCCTTCTGCCTCCTCTTTTCCCAGCATGATTGTCTTTCCCAAAGAACTTTGCCCTCTCATGATGTGCCCCCAGTAGGACAGCTTCCGTTTTGTTATTTTTGCCTCCTGTGAGGTTTTAGGCTTAATTTGCGTGGGGACCTACCTGTTTGTCTTTCTGGTGGTCCAGGGTGTCCACAGAGCTCTCTTCCAATGCTGTATTTTATATGAATCCATGCCTTTCTCTATCAGCCTCTTCACGTCCAACTTTTGCACCTGTACATAGTAATTGGGACTAGGAGGCTGTGGACGATCTTAGCCTTGGTCTCCAATGACCCTGCTTTGCTCTTGGTCGTCTCTCCTCATTTTTCCATTGCTACCCTTCTGAGTCTCAACCTTTTCTTGATTTCTTGGCTGCAGTCCCCATTTTAGTTAATGACTGGACCAGTTTTATTCAGGGAGCCTTGCGATTTTAAAAATTAATATTCAACTTATTGAAGTTACATTTAAAAAATAAGCTAGCTCATCCTGAAGTTTTTAACTTCAACTTTCACATCTTATTATTTTATTTATTAATGAAGTACATTCTCAACAAATCATATTTAACTATTTGGGAAGGTCTATCAAACAGCAATTGAAATACTTAAAAAGAAACATGAATATAAAAAATGGAAAATGCACTTCAAATTTTTAAGGGGGCTAATTAAATTTGTCATGGGATTCCCTTAAACATTGTAATTTTATTTATGAATTTATTATATTCAGATATCTTTTTGAGTATATCTGACTAAAAAGTCTTCCCAAATACTTTAGATAACATTTTTTCAATTGTAGTTGACGTTCAATATTATTTTATATTAATTTCAGGTGTACAGCATAGTGGTTAGACATTTATATAATTTACGAAGAGAGCCTCCTAGCACCATACACAGTTATTACAACATTAGTGACTATTCCCTATGCCATTCTTTATTTCCCCTGACTGTTTTGTAACTACTAATTTGTACTTCTTAATCTCTTCATCTTTTCACCCAGTCCCCCAGCTTTAATTTTTTAACATGAGATAAGCATATAAATAAGGCAATTTAAGTTACTAAAATGACTCAATATTGTTTTCAAACTTAAAACATTATATCATTCTTAACACTTAAAATCATAAGTGTAAATAACTCCAAATGCACTTGAAATTGGAATGACAAGCCTCATTACTTAGATTCTGCAATAGGCCAAGTTATCTTTGTCACTATAAGTACATTAAATTCCAAGTAAACACAGATTATCCTGAAATTCAAAACAATAATATTAATAATGAGTTTGATTTACATATTAATTCAAACCTTCTGGGTCTTAAAAAGACACTAATCTTAGAAACTGTTAATGTCAACCCAGCCCAAGTCCATCCAGCTTCCAATACTGATGCTCCAAGATCAGTCATCAGCCCCCTGGGGCCACAGTACTGATCCTTGCCAATGACATTGACAGGTCACAGGAGACTAATTTATAGCCACCACCCAGTAACTCCATGCCCTCCAAATGGCCTGGCCTAGTTAGTCCACTCTTTGGGGCTGGGGATATTTGGGGTTTTTTCCTCCTCGGTCCCCATTAGGATTATAGCTGACTTCCTTCTGCTTCGGCTAGATTTGCGTTTCTTGGGCTCCCTCTTACCCCAGTGCCAACTAAATGATGATACGATGGTTTCTAATCACTTAGGCTTTTTATTTTAAATTTGTTGAGAGTTCTCTCTTGCACTTAATTATATGTTTAACATTAAACAACTTTTGCAGAACCCGAAATGAAAGTAAATGTAGAATAAACTAGTGAAGGCCCCTCTCAAACCCCTTCACGTTCCGAGTCCCTTTCTAATCACATTTCCACTTAGCTGTTGATGTGTGAGCTTTTCAAAAATTAAACACTATTGGCAGGCGAGTGTAGAATGAACCACTGTCAAAACTGAACGCGGAGCCTGCAGGATGGTAAACCCGGCTCACAGGAGAATTACAGGGACCGGTTATATGCGCATTGAAAACACGCGTTGGGAGAAGATTCCTAGGTTAGAACCAAACCCGGCTGTACCTGGTTTATGCCCTCCAGGGAATAAAACATACCTTTGTAGTTACTTTTCTGTTAGACAAAGATCATTTGCATTTCAACCCAACAAAACCCTCTGAGTTCACATTAACTTCACAAACTGTGAGCCTTGGCCTGGACGTACACCACTCGTGGAACAAATGTGCAATCCACTGCGCGAGTAAGGGACCCTACCACGCTGAAAGGATGTGCCACGCTCCCGTTGCCTTATTTCAAAGTTTTGGATAATTTTTCCTAATAGTTCTACCCAAAACACATTGATGATGCAGCGTTTCTTAAGATAATCCACTGGGGAACCAAAACCATTGGCCTGGCTCTTAAGCTGGATGTTCGATTATGTGGCATCGGCCCACCTTTATCTCCTCCTTCACAAATGTCACTGAACACGTCTGCTCGCCACTCCCCCTGCCTCCTCCTCACAGTCATTGGAAGCCTGTGCTTGAGGGTGTGCTATATGGTTATTTCTAGAACTTTCTTTCAAGTCACTATACGTTTTGCTGCTGACACGTTTATGTTCTAGCATCTTCAAGCAATGATGACTGTATACATGACCTTGGCAAACAATGATTATAAGAGGCTGTTGATTTTGAGGGGCTTTCAATGTCAGAGATGTCAAAGCATGGGGGGAAAGCATGTGTCCTAGAAGTGATGAAATAAAGCAAATCACAGAGTAGCTGAAGGATTAAATTGAGAGTCTAGTCTAGTGTGTAGCATATACGGAGCATACTGTTTTTGGCTCTCCATAACCCCATAAATGGTAGTTTTCCTTTCCCTATTTCAATACTAAAACCTAAGGGTTTATCATAAATAGCTCTTCCTGTAACGAGGAGCCCAGTGCCCCAAGAAGAGTTTGTTCTTGCAGGGGATCCCCAACTGCCACCTCCTACAGACGCCGGCTCTCCCTTTATCATGAGCTTTGGGGGCAGGGGCAAGGTCCTGAGCTCTGCCTGCTGTGGTAAGATCATGGAAATGTCCTGTGAGCCCATCAGGGGGCAACTTCTATCACAATGTCCTTAGATGTTGGGGCGATGATGTTTCTTGACACCATAACACTTTACGAGATATCATCTGCCGTGAACTAGTGCTCAGGCGTGCTCCCCGACCTCTGGCATGTCCTGGCACACATAGGTCATTTACCCAGCCACCAGGGTCAATGAGAGGCTTCTCCAGACCGGAAGTGATGCCCCCGGGGCTGCAGCTGCCCCCACCCCCCGCCTGCCCTCCCAGGACTGGGGGACCCTGGCCGAACCTGTAACCCATGTGCATCGCAGGGGTGCCCGGCACTGGTTAGGGGCCTGAGTGTGGACCGTTAGAATGAGAAATAAAGCAGGTCATGCTCTCCCAAAAGAAGAGCGTACGTTCTGTCTACTGGAGGAGCAACCAATCTTTTAAAATCCGTAGTCAGAATTCGACTGTCGCATGGTCACAAAACTACTCACCCTGTCCTCAGCTGGACAGAGAAGATGTTTACTTCCCTCTGGCTGCTCCGATTTTCCTCACGAGCCCACACCTACTGGGTATTAGGAGAAACAAACTACACTCTGTTTAGTTTGAACTTAGTGTGTTTGCAGTAATATAAACTGTCCCTGTTGAAGAAACATGCTCAGCCCCTCAGCAGAAACGCTCAGGCTCTGGGTTTCCCTCTCTTCCCCTTCTGGTCAGGGGGCTGAACGCCTGCATCCTGGGGACAGTGACCAGGATAACTCATCCTCAAAACGGGACACTTGTTTTTATCTTTGAAAACACACGCCTGGTACAGCAAGCCACGCGCAGAGAAACAGGGCAACGCTCTGCGCGTCTCCGCCCGTCCTCAGGTCAACACGGTCAGCGGCGGCCTTTCCAGCACATCCTTGGCAGACATACAAACACTGGGGAACCTTAGACATGGAGGTGATTTTTTTCCTAATTAATGATAGAACCACAAGCTGCACACCATAGTGTAATATTTATTTTATAGCCACTCGTGTCAGATCAGCTCAGGGCACGTTTGGGAGAGAAAGGGAGCACAGTGCGTAGTTATGCCAGGGCAGTAGGCGTGCATCTGCCCGGCTGTGGAACTGGGGCATGGCTCGTGCAACCTCGTGGCGCAGGAGATGATTAGGTCCCTTCCGTGCCCGCTGTCTACAGCCCGGCTGTGCAGCCAAGTGGCTGGGTGGCGCTGCTTCCTGCTCTGGCCCCTCTGAGGGGCTACCAGCCGCATCTGGCCTTTGGGGTGATGTATTGCAGCCTCCACTGGAGTGCGGGGACCTGGCCGTGTTTTCTGACCTTGAGGCCTGGATTCACCAAGGCCTTTCTGAAGCTGTCCGAGATCTCTGCTGGCTGATGCATCCTCAGCATGGCTGTGTCCCCGTGTGGCAGCTGGGACCGCTGGGACCCAGGATGCCTCATACAGGCCCTGTCACCCACTTGTCACTACCTTGTGCCACTTTAGAGGTGGTGCTGAGAGGCAGGCTGGCATTCTCCGAGGACCAGAAGCTTCCATCTGTGGCTCCAGGCCCTCGGCACAGATGGGGGAGTTTCTAAAGCTCCTCTCTTCCTGCTCAAGAGTGGGTCCTGAGGGGCGTGACCCAAAGCCCCCGAGTTCGCCCTCCTAATCCTCCCTTCCCTTCTCCCAGCAGCCCCTCCGCTGGAGGGCCCGGCTCCAGGCCTCCCATTTCCCCCGTGTCCCAGCGCCCTCCTGTGTGAGGGTTACAGCCCAGCCAGCTCAGCTGTCACCAAGGGACTAGAGTGGGTGTGAGGAGGCGGAGTGTGTGTGTGTGGGGAGGTGGAGTTTCTCTATCTCTGTGGAAAAATGATCTGGGTCATCTAATCCGGTTTCGACCCGCTCAAAAAATTGAGAAAAATCTCTCCCCCGGTAGAAATGTGCTTCCCACTGACCGCCTCACCGCAGACCCAGCAACACCAGCCCGATGGCCGGCTGAGCAGGGACGTGCGTGATGGCAGGTGTCTGCCTTCCCCGGCACCCAGCCTGCTGTGGAGGCGGGAAGCCCTGGGTAGTTACTACCCGGAGATGGCAGCACAGCCTGGGTATTGCCCGGACCTGCTGTCCCCTTGGGCTGTTTATGGGTGACTTACTGCCCCTGGGGTCAGGACAGGAAAGAAGGAGAGGAAAGTGAGAAAGGGGCTCCCACCACCCACACAGCCACTATTGTTCCAGCTCATCAAAACAAGAGTCTAAAACAGTTACTGGAAAGTACCTTGAATGATCCCTTCATAGAAACACGAGCAGAGAGGAAAACCTGTACGATGAATGGTGGGCCCCAAGCAAACGACCTCCCATTGGGGGTCCTGCCTTGTCCTTACTGATGCCTTCCTTCTTCCCCCAGCAGAGCTTCAGGTCCCATGTCTCTGGAGTCTTCTTCTCCCAATGCCTTATGAAAACCAAGCCCTGTTTCCAGAGCCTCTGGACAATGCTCTGGGCACACTCAAGAGTGAGGGACCGGCAGGGGTGGGGAGAAGCGCAGGATTTGGAGAAGGCAGGGCCAGGGCTTCCCGAATCCCAGTTCAGCAGATGTATCACCTGTGGCAATTTACCTAACTTCAGACTCAGTTCCCCCACCTGTAAAATGGGAATGATGTTATCTCCTTATTGTGGTAATTAAATATGCGCATGGGTGTGACAATCTAAGCCCCATACCTGCTGCAGCTGAGCCCTGGGGACATGGTGATGGCCCTTCTTTGCTGGTTGTTTTCCTGGTCACAGTATAGTTTCAGAAACACAGTTCAAATTAGTTCCTGGGAACCATTTTTATATGTAATTCCATGTGCCAGGCTTAATGAATGTAAAACATCATGCTCAACTGCGAAGAGCGCAAGACCGTGAGTTCAGAGCCAGCTAAAAGCCCCAACTAAATTAAGACCTTGAGCAAGTCACCCAGCTTCCTGGGTGTTAGTTTTTTTATCTGCTCATGGAGGGTTGATCCAGATGGTCTCTGAGGTCCCTTCAGGTGTGACGTGCTTTGATTTCTAATAACGCTAAGAGTGCAGCTGGCTAGTGTTTCCCCCTTTCTAATGTTCTCCGGCCAGCAGTTTGATCACCGATTCTGGGGCCTTGCTTTTCATGGGACATCAGATTCCTACTCTTCAGCCCTCAGCCCCAGGTCCCCTTGTCTCCTCCACAGGCTGAATTCTCCAACCTCCCCCTGCAGTTCCCAACTCCAGAGGAAGATAGGGGAGGGTGCTAATGAGAGCTGGGCAGATTTGGAGGAAATACTAGCCCAGCGGGTCCCTATTACTTCAACACTCTTGCCTGTTCTCTTCTACTGAAAAAAGTCATTCACGTTGCTCCTGCCTCATGCCACAGGGAAATTTGAGAGCTGTCCTAAACAGATGCTCCTTGCATCTCCCAATAAACCCACTCAAGACATTATTTTCAACAGCAGTCACATCTTTGATTCATTACAGACCTCTACAGAAATGTCCATGTCTCCCTGTCAGCATGTCTCTGTCTTCTCAGACTATCCATTGTCTAGAGAACCCCAGCTCTGGCTTCCAAGCTGTGAGGAGGTGAGATCACAGGCCAACCCAATTCTTTAGGCTGCCTCGTTGTAAAATGAGAAAAGCAGCAATGAAAATAATTTTAATAACTCCACTGTAGCATTTCCAGGAGAATAATAGGGGGGGATGAGGCAATCTAAACCCTGCCACTCAAAGTGAGGCCTAAGCATCAGCAGTGAGGATAAGTGAGGTGTGAAGATTGGCCATCATCTGGGAGCTTGTCAGAAATGCAGAATCCCAGGCCCCGCCCCAGAACTACTGAATCAGCATCTGCATTTTAACAGGACCTACAGGAGATTTCCAGTGCCCATTAACACTTGGAGAGCACCGCTCTGACACGCCCTGAGAGATGAGAGGAGCTGTTGAAAGGCCAAGGGTTTGCATTGCTGGCTTTTTGAGTAAAACAGCATCTCCTGGGAAGATATGGTTACACGTGCATTAAGATTCACATATGAGAGACACAAGAACAGGAAGACCCCCCCTCTCCCTTTTAGTGACCCTTTCTGTGACCACGTGTAGAGCTGCAGAAATGAAAAGCTTAGTGCAGGCAAAGAGAAGACGGAAGGTTCCCTTGGCTGGAAAAGAAAACTCAGAAACTTGGGAAGTGGGAAGGGAGAGAGTAAGATGAGAAACTTCAGTAGGGTAACTTCTGGGATTAGTGGCATTTAATGAAGTTTCACTGCTTTTGGAGTTGAATTTGCATTTCTTTTGGACCCAATACTGCGTGGAGATGGGTCAGAAAGTCAGAGCAAGAGTCCTGGAATTCTCCAGTTCTTCTGCTACGACTGCTTGCCCAGCATAGTCCTGGGAAAATATAAAAATGTAAAGTGTACGAGCGTTATTTTAAAGTTTAAAGATGCTTTAGTTGTCGTAGCTCAACCTCACATTACAGATGAACATCCTTTGGTCTAGAGACTGAAAGCACTTGCCCGAATTCACAAGGAGGAGCCCGGCTCAGGTGCTGGGCTATGTCCTCGCTGCTCATCACTAACTAATGCTGTAACGACACCGAGGATACATGACTCTTCTTCTGAAAACTTGAAAACGGTAGAGGTATCAGGCCTGCGCACAACTCGGGAGGAAACACTGAGCTATCTGGAAATTACCCAACTCCCATGGAAACTCCCAGTTGACACCCCACCTGAAGATACATGAAGTGGTTGAAGATCAGGCGCCGAAGGCTGACTCGAAGAAGCCAGCCTGAGTCCCTCCCCCAAGGTGGCCAACGCCCAGGATCCCTGCTTCTGTCCCCACGAGTCCTCTCCGCCCCAGTGCTGGGTGCTGGCCCTGCAGAGGCGGCCCTGGGGGCAGGGTGGCCAGAGCACCCAGCGACTTCTCTCTCTGCAGCACCCGGTTCTGGGGCTCTCTCCCGGTCCCCTTGGGAAACTGCTCCGCAAGGCCTGAAAGAGCAGGCCTCAGGCGGGCTACTTCGGCCGCCTGCACAGCCATCCAGCCCAAACAACTGACTGGTTCGCGCCTCAGCCAGCTCAGGCGACTTCAACTTTCCTTCTCAGAAATGAGGAGTGGAAACCCAGGGAGGGGTGAAGAAGAGGCGGGAGTCGGGGGGCCGGGGGAGTGGGGGCAGGCCGGGGTCGCTAGGGCTAGTGCTGAGGTTGGGGCAGTGGGGGCAGCTGCCGGGGTGGGGACAGGGGAGCGTTAAGAGCGACAAGCAACTGGGGACTGGGGGACAGTTCTGTCTGCCCCAGCTGGCTGGTGTCAAAGATAAACAGAGCTGGACACTAAGTGGTAAGGAGGAGTTTTAATTAGTAATATGCATTACAACAGGGAAAAGAACCCAGCGCGAGCTGGACTCCACTTTGATTTGTGCAGGAGTAACTGAGCGTTTTAAAGGGAGAAAGAGGGGCAGGGAGGAGGCTGGGTGGGGGCCCAGCAGAGCCAGGGAAGTGAAAAGTTACCGAAAGTGGGAAGGGCGTGGGGCTGGTCCCCGTGAAGCCCACCTGGGTTTGCTAACTAGCACCTGCCAAAGTTAGGCTCCTGCCCTCCCACAGAGGCTGGGGGATGAAGGCCCGTCTCCAGGGGTGGCGGGAACAAACAGCCAGTTCTTTGGGCAGCTTTGAGTTTTCTCAGGCACTGTAAGGTGGGGCTTACGGTCACCCTAGGGATTCGGCCTTGAGCTCTTAGAAACTATGTTAGTATTTTGCTCAAGTCTTTATAGGTCAAGGTGGGGGCTTAGTTGAGACAAGGGCTCAGACGAGCCTGGTGGAGTTGGGTCAAGTTGAGAATCCTTGTCCCTGGCAGGAGGTGGTCCCTTCATGTTGAAGATCTTCAGCTGTGGTTTCTCAAGCAGCGTGCCCTAGGGGCTGTGGGCAGCCTCACTAACACCAGCAGCTCCTATTCAGGGTTGTGCTGTGCTGGGCACCCGGACCACATGATTCTTCCTTGGTTGGGGAGTGTTTGGGAGGGTGGTGGCCCACTTTCAGCCCTGTCCCAGGATGCTCAGTCAGGGGACATTGCCAGCTATGTCAGAGGAGCCATGGAAACAGTCTGGCTTTGGTGTTGGGACTTGGTCCATCCCGGATCTGCTGGACATTGTGCCTAAGCTTCCATTTCCTCACCTGTAGAATTAAGGAAGGGCCTCTCCCCATAAGCTAGTGGACTAGATGGAATTGTTCTGTAAGGTGGGTAGCATCTAATGAACATTATAGAGATGTTCATTCCTCTTCTCCTCTCTAAGAAAGCTCAGATAGTGCCTGATTTAATAAACAGGCTAAAGACCAAAATTCCCCTTGTAAGTTGGTTGTTTGTAATTTAGAAACAAAATATATTTAGGTTCCCAAGACCACCCACACTCATCTGTGCTAAATATAGATGGTTCCTACATGCTTGTAACAGAAAGTACAGAAGCAAGAAATAACATTTGCCAGCAGTGTCAATGTGCAAGATGTTTACAAGTGAGGCATCTGTTCTCAGAAGGGTGACCATGGTGAAGGCTCTGACAGTGCAAAGCCCAAGCAGCTGTGCTAAACTCCTGTTACCCTCGCCTGGAATTTTCCCTGAAAGTTAAGAGAACAAATTTTTGTGCCAGGCTTGAGTTCATGTCCAGACTCCTCTACTTAATAATTTTGTGGTGTGGGGCAAGTCATTTAACCTATATAGGCCTCAGTTCCCTTATCTGTGAAATGGGCTAATAGTGCGTGTCTCAGAGGGTTCTGATGAGGTTCAAAGGAGAAAACGCATGGGAAGTGCGTGGTGGAGTGTCTCAGGTACAGTTGCTACACCAAGTGCCCCTCACGGTGTTCAGCATGTGCTTCAGAAGCTTGTGCACAGCCTGCATTAAGGGAGAACTGATCTAAAGTTTGAGGGAGAGCCCAGCTGGCGTGGTTCAGTGGTTGAGCATCGACCTAGGATCCAGGAGATCGTGGTTTGATTTCTGGTCAGGGCACATCCCTGGGTTGCAAGCTTGATCCCCAGCAAGGGGCATGCAGGAGGCAGCTGATCAATGACTCTCTCATCATTGATGTTTCTCTCCCTCCCTCTTCCTTCCTCTCTCTGAAATTAATAAAGATATATTTAAAAAAAGTTTGAGGGAGAGAAAAGGCACTTACCCTGCCCTTAGATGGCAGCTGCACTTTATACAGCCACAGTTTACAACAACCGCACTTTACCACAGCCACAGATAGGCACAGATCTCGGGGTTTCTGCTGGGAATTATTACAGCCCCAACAGGCGTGGAGCTAGAGGAAGCAGAAGTCTAGAAAGCATGCTGCTCCTCCCAGCACACTGCAGGAAACCCCTGCAGGAAGCCGAGGAGCCCCAAGGCCTCCAAGCTCTGGTGTCCCAAGAGGCGAAGCTCCAAGGTCTTGGGTAGCAGTGACTGAGAAGTGAACAGAACCCGAAAATATAGACTCACAAGGAAACCTTTATTTCATATCAATGAATGTTTATTAGAAATACGATGATGGTGACAATGCACTGGGATATTAGCTTCCTCATTTGTTCATTCATTCGTTCGTTCATTTGTCCATTCGTTCATCCATCCATCCATCCATCCATCCATCCATCCATCCATCCACCCACTGAACAGCGCTCCTACTGTGTGCACGGCACTGTTCTATCACCTGCAGGCCCAGCAGGGAACAAAGCAGAGAAGCGCCTGCCTGCCCTCACAGGGCTGACCTTCCAGCATGTGGAGGGCAGGAAGGAACAGAGAAAGTGGGGAAGAGCAGAAAAAGGAGGGGCCGAGCAAGAAGAGAACCCATGTCAGGGCCTGGAGGGATCCACCGCACTTCCTCACGGTGCCTCTGGTTGTTCCCATGGTTCCTGGTTCCTGATGGCCACCCTGAAGTCGAAAGTGCATTTCTGTTATTTTTGTGCCATTCCTGTGTGACAGTCACAGAGCTTCTGTGTGGGTTGACTACAACCCCCTAGTGAACATCTAATACTGAAGAAATGGCCCAGAAATTCTCTGCATTGGATTTTCTCATCAAGAGCAGGCATATCTACAAAAAATGCAAATATCTTGTACAAAGGGTGGTAGGGGCTTCATTTGGTTTTGTTTTTCCCTAGAAGGCTGAGAAAAGTTGCATTTTAGGGTTGCCAATCAAGTCTCACTAAAAACCAAAAATGTATTTTTTTTTAATGTTTAATACTAACATGACTCTCCTCAAAGAAGCATAAATTTTGACTATTAAATATGTGCTTTCCCCCCAATCAGCTGTATGTTAGGAACTAGCAGGAAAGAGCATTAGAAGAGGACTTCTAGATTTTCATGTCTGGTTGAGGCTGTTTCAGGCCGTTCCCCTTCTCAGCTACAACAGACTCTTATTTTCCTGTGTGCTTTCTACTTAATAGAGGGAGGAACAATAGTGAATGCCCTTCTCTTTAAATTTATTTTTTCTCCATTTCTTTTCTATTTTCAACTGTATGTGAACAGAACTGGGATAGAGAAACATAGAATTAAGTACTTTGAATGGGTCAGTAAAAACACTATTCTGTTCTTTCAGGGGCCTGGGTGATTATTATGGGAAAACAGAACCAGAAGAGTTAGAAAACATGCATTTATCACTCAGCAAAAGAGAGATTTTAAATATATACTTAATAATATTTTATATATAAAGTATATTTACTATATTATATATAAATAAAATATAGACCATATTTAATAGATGTTTTATATAGAATGTGAGTCACAAAGTATATATTTATTACTCAACAGCAGAAAAAATTTTAAATATATAATATATACAATTATATATAAAATACAATAAATCTATATTTTATATGTTAAAATATACTTTAAAATACTTAAGTATGTACTATATGAAATGGTACATAATATATTAAGTATATTTTACATCTTATTATATAATATATGTTAGATATATAGTTTATAAGTTAGAATATATTTTAAATATGTTTTTTATCGATTTTAGGGAGAAAAGAAGGGAGAGTGATAGAGAGATAGAAACGTCGATGAGAGAGAAACATCGATGGGCGTGTAGGAGGCATCCAAACCGGGGACCTCTTGGTTCAAGGGTCAATGCTCAACCACTGAGCAACACCAGCCTGCTAGAATATATTTTAAACATACACTTTCAATACTCTGTTGCTGAGATAAATACATATTTTGGAACTTCTCTGGTTTAGTTTAAATACACACACACTTTCACAGGAACCCACACCCACATTGTATTTACTTTTCTTGCAATACTCCAGGGGCAAAAATGGAAAGCTTTAGCTCATTGATGGTAAACTTCAGATTGGCATAAAATCTGAATGGGAGCCAGTGGATTTGCTTGCAACTCCTCACAATAAACCTTTGATCTTGTCAAGATAAAACCAGTTGAGTGCTAAGGGATTGACTTTATTTTGAAAGCAGAGCTCCACCTAGTGGCCATTCCTGTGCTGACGTCTGAAGCTGAGTTCCAAGAGCTCTCCCGTTTCAAGAGATGCCAGAAGCATCTCTCCCAATTTGCTTTCTTTCTGCCTTTTCTTTTCTTCTACTCCTTTACATGAGCTGGATTTCAGCTTCCACTCGCCCCCTGGGTCGGGAACCCTTGTGTGTTGTTCTCACGCCCGGCCGATGATGACAGGCCCTTCCTGGAGTGTGATCAGACAGAAGGAGGAAGGGTCAGGGCTCACTTTGGCCACTGTTCCATGGTTCTTAGAGGCAGCTGGAGGCTGGACGTGGGAAGAACCCTAGGCTAAGACGCTCAGGACACCCAGGTCTTGGTCCTGGCTGTACCGAAACTAATTCGAGGCAAGTTTCCTTCACTCGCAGCAACACCAAAATTCCTAATGTATACTCCTGGAGCCCGCCAGTTCCAGAAAAGGGAAATCAAATACCCTCGGCCCCTGCTCTATGCAAATGCCCTCTGTCTCCCATTTAAGGACAGGGCTAACTCCTAGTGGTATATATTGAATGCTCAAGACAGGCACGTAGCTTGACCCAGACGAAAGGAATGGGCCACCAGTGCCCTCGTCCCGAGGAACCTGAGTCTAGAAGGCTGCTGTGCTCCAGGTAGATCAGAAGTGACTCCTGTGACCTTGCCTGATCTCTGGATCTGAGCTTCTAGAAGCCCCAGTGAATACAGACTGGATATGCTGCTTGGCCCTGAAGTGGACCCAGTGTTCAATTCAGGGAGGACACGTGCCCTTGTGGCCTTGCCAGGTCTGTGGCAGACATTGCCAATCAGTCACAGCACTCCACGCTCGAGCTGGAGTCAGCCTCAGAATCCGTCTTGCCACATGTGCCTGATCCTTCTTAGATGAGTCACCCAGTTTGTCTTCACCCTGAGTGGGCCTCTGTGTTTGAAGACCACGTCACGTAAAATGGCTGTTTGGGACTTGGTTCCTTGTTGGGTTCTTTGCATATGGATATTCTGCATTCCACAAAGCAACTGCAACCTCTAAAAGTCAAAGGTTAACGCTCGGGGAAGGTAATAATCTACTTCCAAGTTGCTAGTGGACAGTGGGCTGGGCAGTAAGACTATAGCCTGGGGCTTATGGAGCAGGCTGGGTTTCCATAGAAACAGGATGCAGTCAGATCAGCACCATGAGTAAACTTTTTCACGCTGGTTTTAAGCCTGGAATGAAGCTGGAAAAGGGAATTTACTGCCCATGCAGCAGAGTGAGAATTTTGATTGTAAAACCCTCAAAGACTCAGCCAAGGCCAATGGAGTGGCTCCCCACAAACACTGTGCTGGGACCCCAGCCACAGTCGTGTACCACCAGCATGGCATGTACACAAGAAGCCAGGCTTGGGGAATGGAAGTTCTTACAACTCATTCTAGAAATGTGCCGCCTCAAGAAGCCCTTAGTCAGCACAACGGTAGCTATCTGGGGTCTTGGAGTTCAATGAAATACAGAACCATGCTTTTCAGGCCCAGGTCCTCCAGTCGATTGGAGACTAGTTAAGAGAGCCAAAGGCATGACGCTGCTCCAGGAGGAAGGCTCAGCCTGACACCTCTGCGAGCAGCAACCGTAAAGCTGCAGCCCCTGAATTAGAGCTTTGTTCCCAGCAGCCGGTGGGTGGTGGGGGCTCTTCTCACACTTCCCCTTGTCCTCGCGTGTAAACTTGTGAGCCTGTGCTGGCTGCCTTCGGGCCGGAGCAGAAGAAGCTGGAAGAAAGGCAGCCCTGCAGGAAGCTGGGGTAGTTAGGAAGGACACCCATTCAGCCATATGGCTGGAAGAGCCTTCTAGAAGCCAGAGCCCTGGGTCTTGCTTTGATGTAACTCATCATAAAACAGGATTGCAGAAGCAAAAGTATCGTTGTAACTTTATGAACTGCTTGAAAGGCTAAGAGCTCATAGATTCATAGAGTTGGTGGAGCTGGAGGGGGCCAGTGAGACTTTTGCATCCAGCCCTCTCATTCTGCGAGCGGAGAATCCCATTTGGCAGGCTTGCTGCCTGGCCGCGCTTGGGGAGAATGGCAGGGCCATCCCCCCTCCATGCGGGGAGGAGCACAAAATAACTACACAGTGGGGTGCGTGGTCTTCAACCTGAACCTCTCTTGTCAGAGTTGAGTCTTCTAAGCCCATGGTACAAGGCTTACTGGCGGGTCATTTCTGGACAGTAAGTAAATTCAAGGTCTGACAGTATTTCACATTTCCTCCAGGATAGCAATTAGGGCGTGTATTAGTTTCCTATTTCCGCTATAACAAATTACTATCAAATTAGGCCTTGAAACAATTGCAAATTCATTATCTTACAGCTCTGGATATCAGAATGCGAAGTAGATCTCAGGGGGCTGAAACCAAGGTGCTGGCAGGGCCGCAGTCATTTCTGGAGACTCTTGGGAGAATCTGAGCCTTTGATCCGTCCCGCATCTATAGGTTGCCCGCAGTCGTTGGCTGGTGGCCCTCTCCTTCCCTCTTCAAATCGAGCAACACTGGTTCAAGTTCTTCCCGTTCTCACGACTCACCACTCTGACCTCTTCTTCCACATTCAAGGGCCCCTGTGATTTCACTGGATGCACCTTGATAATCCAGGATAATCTCCCTTCCAACCTTAATTCCATCTGCTCCGTTAGCTTCCCTTTGCCGTGAGCCTACTTTATACCCAGAGCCCCGGAGTTAGGATGAAGGCATCTGTGGCAGAGCCATTGTTCTGGTTACCACCGGGCATTCCCAGACACAGTCCCTATAGCACACCGTTGACACCCATAGACTTGAGTTTTGAAGACTCGAAGGTTCTTGGTTTCAACACTTTGTGAGTGAGAATCCATAACATAAAATTGCTTGTCATTTTAATTCTATTCCTATGCCAAAGCCAGTACCTTACCAGTGAGTGAGCCTAACCTACCTCCCAGCTGCAGCATCGAAACACTGCTTTATTGATCTCATTTAATGATGCTTAGGTCTCACAGAAACCTTTGAAATTGATGTTATCATCCCAGGATTTATGGTGAGGAAACATATAAAATTACATGCTATAATTATATTGTCACATTTAAGGATTATGTACATATTCCCCGCAACAGCGAAAAATGAAGGTTTTCTTAGTGACTCATGCTCCCTTGCATGCTTGAATCTTAAAAAAAGTAATCTTTGGCCACTGGAGGGAGACAACTCTTTGAAGACTGAGGGCATTTCGCCTGCCTGTGGGTGCAGACAGATGAAAAGGCTGCTGAAGTTTAGAACGTTAGGGCTGACCTATCAGGTGGGCAACGAAGGGGCCGGTCCCGCATCCCCTCAGTGCTGACCTCGGTGAACGACTTTCCCCCTCTCCCCACGGCTCCCTCT
Source organism: Miniopterus natalensis (assembly GCF_054644295.1). Lineage (NCBI taxonomy): Eukaryota > Metazoa > Chordata > Mammalia > Chiroptera > Miniopteridae > Miniopterus > Miniopterus natalensis. The sequence continues at coordinate 7,410,492 of NC_142082.1, read as the reverse complement.
TCCGTAGCCTCAGGCCATCCAAAGCAAGGGCCCTCTACACCTAGCCATTGGCAGCTTAACCTTAAAATCAAAATTCTTTGTGGAAAGAAAGCCCAATAAATTGTCAGAACTGATATTATGTAGAAACACAGAATCCCAAAGATTTCAGGTCTGCAAGTGCCATCATGTAGGGTCTGAAACACTGGCCACCACACACTCAGACAAACCCTGCCGTGGCCACCTGTCGTCTGACAACGTTGCCCTGAAGTCCGTTGTCTCAGTTAGAGAGCTCGGGGCTCCCTGACGCAGATCTGCTCCTGACATCTCAGAGTGTAAAAAATGCCAGTTCCATAATAAAGAGGTTCCCGTGGGGGACGGCGTCTAATATGGTAACCACGTGTGCCCAATGGAGGCGCCCACCGTGGAGAAAAATCCACCAGGGGTGCCAAATAGCCCAGTCAGGAAGACAGCAACTGCAGACAGGGCCCCGTAGGAATGATGCCAGGTGACGTTAGCCTAACGCGCTGTGACACATCTCAGACACGGGGGGCAGAGAGTGACACAGCCCTCCTCTCCTCTCTCCCTCCCACTTACGCACAGATTCTGATCCATCCCTGGGAGCATCACCACAAACCCACGCGCGGAGGGGGCTGCCTGCCGCGTTGCTTATGTGTTTTGAGGAGGTAAAGGGATCTAACTATGATTTATAATACACTTTGGAAAAACCAACCCAATTATTTTTCAGCAATGACTTAGAAAACAGGGTAGATAAATGTAAAAACGTGGGGATCAATCAAAGCCATTGCAAATAAACATATATATTCCTTTAAAATATAGATGGATGTATGGAAACAGTACCTAAGTCATAGGCACATAGACTCATAACAAAGAGATGCCAAAATAGAATGGCTTAAATGAACTAGACTGAGAGCAAAGTACGCATCCTTACCTAGCCCATTTAGATCTTTATTGTAAACATAAATTTTATGCCCCTCCCCACAATTCTGGAATTCAAAAAGCTCTGAAAACAAAGATTTTGATAACTTACTTGGGGAAAATCCTGATCCTAGCAGAACTCAGTGGGTGGCATACACTCACCTTGATCTAATGTGAAGCTTATGGGCTTTATTTTCCCACTTAGTGTGAGTGTGTGTTCATTCCTCTGTAGAAATATTAACAGGCTGGATGGTTGGGTCATGCCTGGGTGTTGAAGTGTTTAATTAACATACACGATACACCCTGTAGAACCTTTTTCCAATCAGAAAAACACCTCCATTCCAAAACATAGCTGGCCCAAGAGTTTCAAATAAGGGATTGTGCACCTGAACCATTAAAAGCAAATAATAAATATACGACTGGCAAATAACAAAAGGGGTGGAGTGGGAGGACATGAAGACTAAATAGAGCTGAAATCTGAAAAAACATTAACATGGGAGAGGATACCTACTCTGGAATCCGGCATTACCTACCCTTGCGTCCCCCAGGCAAGTTTGTCCCTATCTGACACTCAGCTGCTCCTCTCCAGAAGGAAGAGATGGTGACTGGATTATCCCTACTGTCCTTTCCATGTTCACGAAGCTACAATCCTGTGATTTCACTTCCTTTTTTACAGCAGGTCTTCCCATCTGGCAGCAGCCAAGAGGTGGCAATTCTCCGTGACGGCATTTTTAGTTTGCATGCTATTTCATTTTCCTTCAGAGTTCACATGTTCAGTGTAAACTTAAACATATTCCTTTGACTAACCTTTTTTTTTTTTTCAGTTTTCTTAAAAAACACGGAGCAGTTTCTATTGGTTTTAAGTGAGTTTTGACATTCGACTCTTGTATGATTATTAAACAATCCATTTTAAGTCCCTCTGTGCATATGATGATTTCTGTTTATCCAGCAAAGACACGAAGAGGGAGCAGTAGGCGGTCTATCTGTACAAGCGGGTTTGCGCCAGGACTCAGAATCGATCCTTCTCGGGGGGGCTCTGAGATCGCCCTCCTAGTTCTGTTTTGAAGATATATTTCCTTTTTACCTTTGATCATGGTTTGAATTGGGTTCACTTCTGTCTTTTTTCTGATTTATATGATGAGCTGATTGCTCAAAGATGGCAATTCGCCTACAGCACCGAGCTTGACAAATGGGCCACTCCATCATCGAAGGCACAACCTTGGGATGGTGCAAGGCCCTCCCTCTTCCTCCCCACCCACATGTTCAATCAATCACCAAGACCAGCTGAGCTCTTAAAAGTTATAATACGTTTCTGGCCCACAGAAAATCCAAGAGCATAATATAATCAACGCCTTTGTACCAACCCTCAGGTCTGTGAAATGGCAGCCTCGCCACCCATGTGCACACTTTGGGCATTTTGTTTCTTAATAGATAGAGCATTCTAAATAAAGTCGAAACCCCAGGGCACCTCTCTCTGATGCCCTTCTCCTCTCTTCTTTCCGGAGGAAACCTCAATCCTGATTTTGGGGTTCATAATTTCCATGGTGTTTGTACTGTTACATGGAGTACAATGCTGCATGTTTTTAGGTTAATAGTTTATATTATGCGCATCCATTTTTTCTCACTCAAGAAAGTTCTTGAGATCTATCCAAGAACTAGACATCTGAGTCCAGTTTATTTTTGTGGACAGTTATGTGGTGTTCTGTTATATGAATATTAATGTCACTTACTCGCACTCTTGTTGGACATTTAGGTTGCTTCTAATTTTTTGCCATGAGAGACGTTGCTGCAGTAAATATCCATGTACCTATGTCCTTGTACAAGCAAATACACGAGAGCTCATCTCTCAGGGTGGACCTGAGCACTAGCGTCCACAGCAGCATAGCATACTGATGTCCTTTATGTGGGTACGAGTGGGCCGAGACTTCTCTCCTCCGCTAAGGGGGCAGGTGGGTGGGACCTGAGTCACCGGAGCGCCTGGGCCTCGGGCTCGAGTGGCCTCCTCCACTTACCAGCCAGCAGTCTCTACACGGTATCTACTGTGACATCGGGCGTCACATGTAAAGAGGCTTGCTTTACATAAATTAACTCATTCAACATTCCCAATAGCCCCACGGTTTCTTGAGCATTTCCTTACTTTCTGGTTCTCCCACTGGTTTTAGCATTCACTGGTGCCCGGAACAGTTATTTCTAGTGTTCTAGTGGTGATTTTCTATTTCCCCCTCTCAGTTTAATCAAGATAAGCTAAAGATAGTTAGGGTTTATTATGTTTTCTTTTACATAGGCTTTGATTCCTTTTCCTAATTTCAAAACTGCATGTATTCCCCCAAAAGAGAGGACTGTAGAAGAGACCTGGCCTTGATTTCAGTTTGGCCCTTCAGGCTATTTGATGCTAAGCCTCTCAGAACCTTGATTTCCTTTGTATCCCTGGGTATAAATATCTACCTTACAAAATTACCAGAAGATCTAAATAGATTATTGCACATAAAGTTCTTAATACCCAGGAAGGTGGATATTATCATTCTTGCTTCCACCAGCGGGATTATGGGCTCCCACAGCTTCCGGAGCCTGCTTTCTAAAATGCAAATCTGTTGACACCATGACCTTGCTTGGGCCTGTCCATCGCTGCCTGTCATTGTCAGCAGTGGTTCTCAAGCCTGGATTTTGATCAGAATCATATGGTGAACCTTAAAAGATATACATTAACCTAGTCTCACAGACTGGAATTTGGGTGTCTTCATCAATGTCTTCCATCAATGTCTTGTAATTTTTAGTCTACAGATCTTTCACCTCCTTAGTTAAATTATTCCTAAATATTTTATTATTTTTGATGGTATTGTAAATGAGATTGTTTTCTTTATTGCTTTTTCAGATAACTCATTGTTAAGGTATAGAAATGCAACTGGGTTTTGTATGTTAATTTTTTATCCTGCAACTTTACCAAATTCATTTATCATCAGTTCTAATAATTTTTCAAAACTTTTTTTTGAGTCTTTAGGATTTTCTATATATAGGATCATATCATCTGTGAACAGAGAAAACTAAAGTTTTCCTTTCTGATTTTCCTTTTTTCCCCCCTTGAATGATTGCTCTGGGTAAGAATCCCAGCGCTGTACTGAGTAGGAGTGGTGAGAGCGAGCACCCTTGTCTTGTTCTTGATCTTGAGGGAAGGCTTTCAACCTTTCACCATTGAGTATGATGTTAGCGGTCAGCAGGTCATATAAGGCCCTTATTATACTGATATAATTTACTTCTCTATTGGCTTTTTAGCGATGCCTTTTTGTATTATCTTTTAGTGGCCACTTTTGACATTAACAGTGGCATCCTTATTATGATCTACTTAAAGTTAATGTTTGCCCACTTTACATTTTATTCTTTATATCTGACTTTTCCCACTTTGTAAGTGAAAAAAATGTCAAAACAGTTTAGTTCCATTTAAATATCCCATCCCTGTATTTTAAGCTACTGTTTTTTATCTTTTAATTCTTCATAAGTTATAAATTATAAATCCCATCATAGTGTTATTATTTTTTACTTTAAACTGTTATTTTAGAGGATATTATGAAAAGAAAAATATGTAGTCTTTTATATTTACCCACATACTTACCATTTCTGATAACTTTTTTCTCTTCCTGTAGATCTTAATTTTTTATCTTGTATTATTTCCCTTCAACCTGAAGGACATTCTTTAGTATTTCTGGTAGTACAAGTATGTTGGTGATGAATTCTCTCAGCTTTCATTTTTTTGAAAATGTCTTTATTTCATCTTAATTATAGAAGAATATTTCCCTGGATCTAGACCATATTCTGTACAGCTTCAGTCCTTTAAAATGTATTAAGATTCTAATTCGAATGCCTCACCAAAGAGAAAGCTGATGGGATACTTGCCCTGGTCAGGGGTTGGGGCAAGAACTTTGAGGAGCTAAGACTGCTGATTTCTAGAAAAGGGAAGGGTTGACATAGGCCAACAAGGGTTGACAAAACTGAGATTGATTAATAGGACCAGTGAGGGTTGATGTTGGCCAACATGACTGACATGGGTCACAACTTCTGAATCTCATGGAGTCCAGAGCTGGAAAGGACTTGAAGCTTCTGTCACTGTTCAGAGGTCAACAGTGAAGCGTGGAAAGGCAGCTTTCTCAGGTCACACAGTTCCACTCCGCCAGAAGCCCAGGCTCTGGAATCCTGTTTTCTCTCTGCCAGGACTCTTCCCTTCTGTCTCGCCTGCTTCTCCATGGAGGTCAGGCCCCGGAGTCTAACGGGCCTGCTCAGCACATTCCTGAGAGCTCATGCATGGCCCCAGCACGGCCGGAGCAGCTGTCAAGGCGAAGGTGGCTTCATCTTCTAAAGGGAAGTTCTCATTCTTCTCCCTTATCTAGGTTCAACCCACACAGGCAATGACCTTATAGCATTGCCAACCCTTGGAAAACAAGTGGCAAGAAGCACTTTTGCATATTAGGTGCCGATAACCATCCCCAACTGAGGACACCCGGATAACAGGTCTTGGACCACAAGACTTCGGGCACTTAATATTAACCACATTTCTGATCTAGCACTTTTCCTTATTGCTGCTTAGCTTTTATTTCCACCCTCTTCTATATCACAATGTACAAGACCAGGAGGCTGACTAAGCAATGCTCCGATTGCCTTCACTGGAATTCCATCCCATGTGTTTTTTTCTTCGTATGTTCGCATGTATGATAAAGATGTTTCTCTACAATAATTTTGACCCAAAACTTTAGAGAAACTGTCTAAACATGATCATAAGATGAGATGATCATCACAGAACAATATAGGGCCCATCAGCCATGCCGCCACCCAGACACATCGCAGAACTATCTGGGGATCCTTGGGGACCTCGATGTCTGTGGACTCTAATCAGAGCCAGTTGGCTAAGGGCTGCCTTCCTCACGGCTGGATGTGTACTCAGGGAGCCACATGGGGGTTGCACCCCCAGCTAGCAGCAGAGGAAAGAGGATGCCCCTTTTATATTCATCATTAAAGTTTGGAGTCCTTCGCCTCTCCCCCAGGGAGCCCTGGGGCCACCCCAAGGCAGACCACGTGGACTTACACTACCATCTTCACAACCCAGAAACTTCGGAACCGCTCAGGACCCAACTGAGCATGTTTAGCTTTGTCTGCTGCCTCCTGGGACCCTCACTCACTGCAGGAAGAAACTCTTTTCTAGTGTGTGTGACACTCCCGGGCAGCCAATCAGCATCTTGCCCTCCCTCTCTCCCTCCCTCCCTCCCTCCCTCCCTCCCTCCCTCCCTCCCTCCCTCCCGCCCCCTCTCTCCCTCTTCCACCCCTTTTATTTTTTCTGTTTAGAATAAAAATGCCCTGCAACTCAAGGATCTATAAAAACACTGTCTTTTCAAACTAGCAAACATTATGAATAAGCTCCCTTCTTTTTCTTAGTTTTAATTGTAAAAAGCGTTATTTTTATTGGAAGAACGAAGTCTGATCCCTAATGGTAATTTGTCTGGTGTGTTTCCCTTTTGGTGGCACAGTTTAGAAAGTGACCGGTGGTCTTGGTTGTCTCAGGGAAGGGCTTGATTCTAAGTACAGGAGGAGAGGGGGCCCAGGCAGAGGCCGGAGGTGAGAGAGGCGTTTAGAATTGACCCAGGTCAGGGCGCTGGTGTCCGAGAGCCTTCAGTCCTTGTGGAGCTTGTCCCCGAGCCTTGCAGGTTTCCTCAGGATGCAAGCAACGATATGATGCTAAGAATAGCTAGCATTTGTTTAGCTCTTGCTCTGGGCCATGCACGTTTTATAAGCCTTTTTAATTTTCTGCCAAGTGAAAGACTTACCCTGGGGAACCCTGAGAATCTGGCCTTAGTGCTCATTCTCCTCGCCCACCTGTGCCTTGCTCTACTTCCCTGACCTCCGGGCCAGCCTCCGCTTTTCTCCCCTGCCTGTCCTTCGGGTGGTGCAGCCCGCATCGTTTCCAGCTCCACTTTTCCACTGCAAACGCTCACCCTCCGTCTCTCCATCTCATTGCCCTCCTGGCTGTGCTGCCTCAGAGCAACCTGCCAATAATGCCCCCTGCTGTCCCACTCTGGCTCTATGGCTCTGCTGAGAACCACCCCCTCCTACGGATGAGTCTGGACACCAGCAACTTGAAAAATAAAGCAATAAACACTGTAGATAGCTGCATCGGAGAAAGAAGTGGCTGAGACATAGACAAACAATTGGTTGGTGAATGCTAGGCCAGTAGACACACTGCCGAAAAATTCACAATGTGCCCACCGAATTTTATCATCTCTTGTTCGCACACTGAGTTAAGAGGTTTGCATTCCTAAATTGTAGGTGACCAAGCCAGTAAGAGAGTTTAAATCGAGCAACAACGTGGGACAAGAGCAAATTAAAAGATTGCCCTTTCCCTTGGCTCCTCCCTTTGGTGAGCCCAACGGCAAAGTTAGTACTGACTTCTGTTGTCTTCGAAAATTCCACCTCTCTGTGGGTTCCTGTATTTCTGGAACATTGACCCAAAATAATAAGGTTGCACTTTCTCCCCTGGTGTGAATCCTGGGTTGTCTGGGGACTCAGCTTCTCCAAAGGACTAGGTCTCCTGATTTTCTAGTAAAGGGTGAGCGTGGGTGTTTTTTAAAAATGGGTGCTGTACCTTTAAATTCTGAAAGTGAACTTGGCTCAGGAAGGCCAGCAGTCAAGGTCCAGCCCCTAGAATAGAGAATAGCTACAGATTCCCCATCCTCAGTCTCTGCGAGGGGACGGCTGTGCCAGCCAGCTCAGCCAGGCTCCTGGCAGCATGGCCCTGCCGCTCGGGGCCCTCCTGCTGGTCCTCGCGCTCGGCCCGGCCCTGCCAGCCTCTGCCCACCGGAAGCTGCTGGTGTTTCTGCTGGATGGTTTTCGCTCAGACTACATCAGTGACGAGGCCCTGGAGTCCCTGCCTGGTTTCAAGGAGATCGTGAGCAGGGGAGTGAAAGTGGACTACCTGACCCCAGACTTCCCCAGCCTCTCTTATCCCAACTACTACACCCTGATGACCGGTGAGTATCTGTCCTCTCCGGGGTGGGGAGGATGGTGCTAGAGTCCAACAGGGAACAGCGAGTGCCTGGCAACGGGGTCTTATTTAAACGCTCAGGTTTCCCTAGTCCTTTGAGAGCAACAGGAAGTTAGTGTCCTTGGCCGAGATTGTTTTTTCATGGTTGTGTTGTATACCAAGAGCTTACCAAGGACCTGCTTTGGATTCTCAGTGTGGAGAACAGAGAGCCACATGTAGAGATGATTTAAAAAGGGGTTATTTGTTTTGCAAATCAAAATTCTAGCTAACTCCATATTTTCCAAGTTCAAGTTTAAAGAGTCATCCGGTCCTCATGTGTCTGTACCAGATTCCTCCCGTCCCCTTGCTCTGCAGTCATCCGTCATCCTGGAGGCATTTGGCTTGTTTATCAAAGTGCTGGGCTATGCAAGTCACACGTGCATTCCTGGAGCACTTGGAAGAAATGTTTCAAACAGATCTTGAAGAGTTACTTAGCAATGCCACTTGGCCCTTCTTTGGCCTTTTGGGCCAGGTCAAATAGCAGGGAGAAGGGGGAAAGTGTGTTGTGCTTTAGATTCCCATTTTTAACTTGTAGCATCTGTTAAAAACAACAACAACAAACAAACGGAACAGAAATGCCAGCTGGCCCAGACTGTGCCTGGGTCAGAGAAAGCTGGGCTTAGCCTGAAGATGACCTTCGTCTGGGATCGCCAGAGAGCCAGGGTGCTTCCATGAACTTGATCCCCTGTCTGCGCAATAGCAGGGACTTTCAGCTCACTCGGTTGGATCCCCGACTCCCAGTTGGCTTTTCAGCAACCTTTGCGAGGGCCAGCAAGGCGTGCTCAGAAAGAATTTAGCAAACCGTCCAGGGAGGCTGTTAGGAACGCACAGTTACTGCTGCTTATGCTGAACTTTGCTACGTGCTCTGAGCACAGGGAAACCCTATAAATTACACTTGCAGGAAGGAGGCGAGGACTCGCATCTCATCACGGATCCGCACAGAACAGCAAGGCCGCGGAGCCCGCGAAGACCCCTGAGATCTCTGACTTCATGTGTGGGTCCTACATGCATGTGTATGGACAGATGCCATAAAATTAAAGGGGAAAGAGACTGGAGAACTAGAAATGAAGGCACGGACAGGGGAAAAAATCCAGTCCGTGCCAAGCGAACAACGCGCGTGTTGGTTTTTAAACTCCCCCACCAGACGCGCAGCAGCGTCTCCAGATAAGCAGGCGACAGAAGTGCTCCGGTCCTCCCTGGGCACGCTGCCCCTCGCAGGAAAGCAGTTTGCAGGCTGCTGGGTCACACACAGATGCCATTGTGTGTCCCAGCCCGACCTCAGCTCTGTCCCCGAGCTTCACACATGCAGCCCGCTGCACTCCCGTCGTCTTTCAGAGCCTGACTGGGAGGCGCAATTCATAAGCTGCCACGTGCAGTTTCCCCGATCTCGGTGGAAAATGAACAGAATCCGTTTCAGAAAGTCAGACTCCAGGGCATAAAAAGGGACCATTGCAGTCTGCACAGAGGAACCAGGCCAGTGGTACGGGCTTTTATTTGTCAGGCCCGCATCCCTGACATTGGCACCAGGGATTTTCATCACGCCTCAGTCACCCAAAGACAGGCCTTCGGTTCAGGATGGATGTTTTCTCTTGTCCCTTCCATGGGTGCTTGACAAAGATCTCACCTTCACTTCCAAACTGACTTTAGCCTGAGGAAGCTACATGTTATGCCAATATATACAGGGTGTCCCCCTAAAACGTATACACACTTTAACAGCAAATAGCTCAATTTTGAAAATAAAATATATTTTAATAAACACTGCCTTTATAATTATTCAAAGTGTGTATACATTTTTGGGGGGACAACTTATATTTATTTATTAAAATTTATCTTTATTGTTGAAAGTATTACAGATGTCCCCTTTCCCCGCCATTGACCCCTCCACTCCATTCCTGCCCCCTCCCCAGGCTTTCACCACACTATTGTCTGTGTCCATGGGTTTTGCATATATGCATATAAGTTCTTTGGTTAATCTCTTCCCACCCTCCACCCCCCTTCCTCTGAGATCCCTCAGTCTGTTTCATGCTTCCATGTCTCTGGGTCGGTTCTGTTTGTCAGTTTATTTTGTTCATTAGATTCCACATATAAGTGAGATCATGGGATACTTGTCTTTCTCTGACTGGCTTATTTCGTTTAGCATAATACTCTCCAGGTCCTTCCTTGCTCTCTCAAAGGGTAAGAGGTCCTTCTTTCTTACAGCTGCATAGTATTCCATTGTGGGACACCTTATATTTAGATGGTAAAATGTGTAATCTGATTTGAAAGACTGCTCGATACTTAAGTCAGCTTTTCCCCTTTTATGGAAGCAATATTAACACAGATGTGTCTAGCAGGGCTTATGTTCATGTGCAGATGACATTGGGGATGACTTGTCTCCTACCTACTGATGAAGTGAAGGCTGGGAGATGCCAAGCCATGAAGCTGGTATCAGCTCCCTTGTCCTGGAACCGACTCTGGGCTAAGTTTAGACAATTTTCCCCACTTTCATGCTTATTTTTCTACCTGATGTTGAAAAATTCCTATTTCTTTAATATAAGGAAGAATATAACCATTGGGAATTATACTTAAACATATGGTTTGAGCATTTGAGCATTTTATGAACCAGCAAAAGATCATGCTAGATCCTTTTGGTATTAAAAGGGAGGTTGTTTTAGGATTTCCCAGAATTCGTGAGACCATGATCTCACTTCATTACGTGAATTATTGCCCATAAGACACAAAGCCCTGGCATTCTTCTCTTTGTGTGATGAGGAAGGATGAGTTACTGGAAAGAACCCTGGCCTTGGAGCTGGAAGACCTTGACTGAGTCTTCTCAGGGTCTGGGTGACACTTGAGGAGACTTGGGCAAGGCATTACGCTGCCTCAGTTTCCCCAGCTTCTGGGCCTGAATCAGGCCAAGATCTCAGGTGCTGTCAGATACAGACCTGAAAATAAGCCATCAGAGGGAATTAGAAAAAGCCAGGACTGGAACCTCTTGGGAGGCTTGCATATAAGAAATAAGCCAATATCTGAAACTTCCTGGGAGGAGAATTTCATGGGAAGTCATGTGGGTGGTGATGGGAAGTGAACAGTCACAGGGTTTGTAGGGAACCTTGGAAATCATCCAGCCCTGTCACTGACACGACGCCACTGTGGCTGATTTTATTTTCTCCTTCGAGTTATATTTGCATCAGGACATATGTGAATAAAAATTACAACAGTGATCAGGAAAATTCCATTGAACAATTGATTCCTGGGGGACACAAAGGATCTTAAAACAGAGCCTTTCACCCAGGGAGCCTACATTCAAGATGAGGACAGGAGACACATCAAGTACCTACTAATATTCTAAAATGAATGATGAAATGTGTCCCTCCAAAATTTGCGTGTTGGGGTCCCAAACCCCAACGCCTCAGAATGTAACCATATTTAGAGATAAGGCTTTTAAAGAGGTGATTAAGTTAAGATGAGGTCCTTCAAGTGGAACTCTGATCCAATGTGACAGATGTCCTCTTAAGAAGAGGAGAGATGCCCAGCCAGCATGGCTCAGTGGTTGAGCATAGACCTATGAACCAGGAGGTCACGGTTCAATTCCTGGTCAGGGCACATGCCCGGATTGCGGGCTCGATCCCTACCTAGTAGGGGGCCTGTAAGAGGCAGCCGATCAATGATCCTCTCTCCTCATTGATATTTCTATCTCTCTCTCCCTCTCCCTTCTTTTCTCTGAAATCAGTAAAAATATATTTTTCTTTAAAAAAAGAGAGAAAAAGCCACATAAGGACACAGTGAGAGGCAGCCACCTGTAAGCCAGGGAGAGAGGTCTCACCAGAAACCAAACCTGCCAACACACTGATCTTGGACTTCCAGCCTCCAGAACTGTGAGAAATAAATTTCTGTTGTTTGGCCACCCAGCCTGTGGCAACTAGCAAACTAATACACAAAGACCAGTGGGTCATTTCCCAATATGCTAGAGGATCAGAGAGAGGAGCATTTTCTTCAGTTGGAGTAGATGTGAAAGCGTTTGAAGGAGGTGGGCCCTGAGCTGGGCTAAGCAGCCGCGAGCATTGGGTGTATCATTATATCTTACTTTACGCAGAAGCTCTCCCTCGGAAGAGCTGCGTGTGGCTCAACTTCATTTTAGTTAAAATACAACCACAGAGTAAATGCTATTGGGATGCTTTCGGTTTTAGTCTCACTGTGGATCTTTTTGCAAGGTTATTCCCTTTCTGAATTAAATCCACATTTTATTTAAGTAAAGTTTAACATAAACTTCATGGAAGAAAAACAGTGGTTTGTTCAATTCGGATCGTGGGTAAGAGGGAATGCTGGGTATGTTTTCAAGCAGCAGGACACCGTTTCGCCAAGGCCAATGGCAACATTTGTTTGTAATTCTTGGACACTTTTATTTTTTATTTTTATTAAAGTATAGTTGGCACACAATATTATATTAGTTTCAGGTATACAACATAACACGATCACCATGATAAGTCTAGTGACTGTCTATCACTGTGCAAAGCTATTGTGATATCATTGACTGTATTCCCCATGCTCTACACACACCCTGTGGCTTATCTACTTTTTAACTAGAACTTCGTACCTCTTACTCCGCTTCACCTTTTCCACCCGTCCCCCAACCCCCTCTCCTCTGGTAACCATCAGCTTGTTCTCTGCATCTATGAGCCTGTTTCTGTTTTATTCTGTTGGTTCGTGTGTGTTTTTAGAGTTCACATAGAAGTAAAATCATATATTCTTTCTCTGTCTGACATTTCATTTAGCATATAATCTCTAGGTCCCTCCATGTTGTCACAATGACAAGATTTCATTCTTTTTTATGGCTAAGTAATATTCCTGTGTGTGTGTGTCCCCTCCTCTTTACCCATTCATCTATTGAAGGACAGTCTGCTAAGCATTTGGGAAAGTGGCCCAGAAACGTCCTGAGTAGCACGGAAGCCCGTCTAACCTTCACTAAACATAACCTCCCAACAGACGAACACCTGCTGACATGAGTTTGCTATGCAGTGTGTTATTTAAACATTTAGAAATCAGTAAATAAAGTGCAGGGAGGTAGGATGCTTCGTGCAAACACTGAAGAATGTCCATAGCAGGACTAAGACGGGAGGGCAGACGCCATAGGCCCAGTTCACACAGCAGCGCCCTGGCCCGAGTCCTGGAGCATCCAGGAGGCTGTGACCTCGGGCCCAGGGACAGAGGTCTCCCCAAGACCAGTCCAGGAGGCACCAAGAATACAGGTGCCTTATGAATCCTTGACTGGAATCAAAGCAAACCCAAGAATACTAACTGCTTGGAATTAATCTTTGTGCCACTGTGTCCCAGGCTGCACTCCTAGGAGTTACCCGTGAAGCCAGTTCCTCCCAGATATTAAGGCCCCAGCACTCCGGGGTGAGAGGCTGCGGGGTAAGGTATGCTTTCCCTGCCTTTAAGAAAATAGCTGATTTAAATTAAAACCGGCTGTCACTCGGACCAAAGAAAATCAGTGCAGAAAGTACTGAGAAATCCTGTTTGGGAAAAAGCTCACTTACTCAGCCTTCTGGGGAGTTCGGGTTTCAGGCAGGGGCTGCCGTACCCCCAGACCCCCGCACCCCCCAGCGCAGCAGCACGGACATGGCCTCCAGGGCCCCCCCCTCTCCTTGTCCCTAGCCCCGCCTTTGCACGGGGACCTTCACCCCTGCGTGTGAGCCTCCGTACACGTCGATCCACTACACCTGGGCTGCCCTCTGCGTCCCCCCCTCCCCGTCCTCTCTGGACAACGCCCAGTCATGCTTTTGATCCCACCGGGGCCCTCCCGTGGCCCCGGCCAGTCCTCAGGCTTGGGTTTCCCTGCCGCGCCTGGGAACGGGGGTGGCACAGCTGTGTCCCTCCCCGCTGGTAGCTCTCTCGGGCTCCAGGACCGTCCTCGCTGGGCTCCTCTGATCGCCCTGACTGCTCCTGGTCCCTTCTGGTGGCTCCTCCTCATCTCCCTTGTCTCTCTTTTGTGGAATTGGCTGCAGTTTCGAGAAGATGCCTAAGCCTCCACCTCTCTCACCCTCCTCCCCTGCACCCTGACCGGAGCCAGCACCCTCTCCTGGGCACAGGAATTCTCTTTAACATGAACGCGCTGTGTCACAGACACAGAATGGGTACTTGCTGCCTTTTAGAAGAACCTGTGGGTCTTAATGAAAACGAGTGGCGTAGAGATAGGTGCCTGTAGCTCAGGGGAGGGTTAGCATGGTCTTGACTGTGTCCATGAGAAGATGGAACTAAAACTGAACACTGAAGGATGAGTGGAAAGGTTTTTAGTAAGAGATGAATTCTGAGCCAGGTCTTACGAAAAAATAATCTTTGAAGACTGTGATGATCTGAGGGACACAACACAAGCAAAGTCAGAGAAGCATCCACAAGGACGGGGAATGTGTACTCAAGCCACTCACCCCTCGGTGTAGGATGGAGGGTCAGAGAGAAATGCATTTGTTTAAAAAAGAAAAATAGACATTCATAGATGGAAGGCTTTGGACGCTAAATAGAAGATAGTCCAACAAGCTCCTTTACTCCTTTCCCACTCGGAACGTTCGGCGGCGTCTTTTCTCCCTGATGGGCTGGGAGTGAGGGGTTAAATTTGAAGAGTGCCTTGGGGCAGAGCCTGCTGACCGGGGAGTGAGTGAATAGGGAAGAACTGAAAGGAAGGGACCCTGAATCAATCCCAAGGCTACATGATATTCAGAGGTCTGGGGCTCCTCTGAGCCGAGAAGAGAAAGTTCGGAGGGTTGTTTATTGGGGATGTAAATTTTTATCAGAATAGATTCCAAGTTAGAGTGGGATACCTACCTGGAGTGGAAACTTTAGGGGATCAGAGACAGTGTCTTAAAGGAGCGTTCCAGAAACGTGTAGCATAACCACGGGGGTAAAAGAGAGAAATTGCTCCGTGGGTCCCAGTGGACCCCAGCCAATGGGCTTCTTATCTCCCTGCTTCCCACACAGCTGGGAGAGGACATTTCTCACAGAAGCACAATTAAGTCTGTCTTCCCCTCTGCATGAACTTTTGTCTAAGCTTTGTCACTTACTTCCTAGGGACACCTGACAACATTTCTCCACGTTTCTACTTAATCCTGTGGTCTGTGCAATGGGTCCTGATTAAGCTGCCTAAAGACGCAGGCTGGGTCTGCCAGGTGTCGGGCAACGGAGGCCTCGGAGAGCACTAACCGGCCCCTGGCCTGAGAAAAAAGTGTGTTCCAAGAATTTGCAAAAATAATCTCTCCTGGCACGTCATTATTTAAGCTCCCATCAACGGACCTCTCCACACTGCAGTGCCACTTTTTAAAAAGCGTGTTTCTCTTGGCTCCCATGGTGATGAGAGGGAGGTCTTGTTATATGGCGTTCAGCTGCTGGAAACACACACCCTGAAGGCGGGACTGGTTAGGGCAGCGGGTAAAGCTTCCAAATGTGGTGAAAGCTTTTGATTATAATACCAGCGAGCCCCTTTCTAAGAAGGTTCACCCGCCCAGAGCCCCCACGGCTCTGAAATGTGGCCGATCCCCCCCCTCCCCCCCCCGTGATTGATAGACCCCTACCCTCCAGCCAGGCTGCTGGGAGTTGGGTTGAACCCTGCCACTCACAGTACCTGCCTCATCAGGAATGCTATGCTAAAAATGGGTAAAAGGACATTGAAAATTAATTCCGGGGGAGCCTGAGTCAGCATGTTAACATTTATTTCAGAGACACTTTCAACAGCACCTACTCAGGTTTCCGAGCCCCCTTCCCTGAATAGGGCCATTGTCTGCGGTCCCCCAGGCGGGACCCGGGGCAGGCCTGGGGCTTCTCTGGGCCCTGCGTGGAGCATTTGGCTCTTGTTGGATGTTGTGCTTGATCATAAGCTACTCCTACCTTCAGCCCTTTTTGTAGGAAGGAGAAAGGGGTGGGCAGAAAGGCCCGGAGCCAGGTGTGGGTGTGCTCCTTGGGACAAAAGGGCCGTCAGACTGAAATCGCAGACAGACTTTTTGGTCAGGGGACTTCAGATGCTTTACACTTGGCGGTCACACCTCCCCCCGACCCAGGTACCTGCCCCTGAGAGCACACACTCCTGTGGTTCCAGATCCGAGGCGGGAGGCCGGCGGGGAGGTCGTGAGGATGCGTGTCAGCATCTGCAGCTGAGTGTCCCAACCAGGTGCCGCGGCTGTGAATGTTCTAGGTGTGTTGGGAGGCCAGGTCCCCGCCTGCCACCGTGGGTGGGTCTGAGCAGCCTTGTCTGTTCGCCCAGGTTGTCCCACCAGAATGTCCGATGGGGAGCAGGCTGGAAAGCACTGGCCAACCTGGGTGAGCGCAGAGGAGGAGCCAGCTGGCCGGTTTCTTTGCCCGAGTCTGCACAACCCCCTGGGACTTTGGATAAGTCGCATCACCCTCCTAGTCTTGAGTTCTCACAGCTTTAAAGTGAGAGGCCTGGGCAGACGGTGTCTGGGGTTAGCTGTGCTCTGGGTGAGGGCCAGATGGCCCTGGGAATGTTCTTGGCCCTCTGTTCCAGGATGTTCCACGATGATAGTCTGCGTCTCCTCTGATGGCCACAGCTCCACCTGGACCTCCTTTATACCTTTGAAGAGTGTGGTCTGTGGTTTATGCCACTGGATGCAGATGGCCCCGGACAGGGCTCTGGCCCAACGGCAGTGTGGGAGGCAGTGGAGGGAGGTCCCATGTCTGCGGATAAAGTTGGCAAGACGCCCACAGTGTTTTCCTGAGGGGGCCTGGGCCTTGGGCTCTCCTTCCAGATCATGCACACAAATCAGATAAATTAGGCCACCCGCTCTGCAGCGTGTCTGGTGTTCCCTGAAAAAGTATCTGCACATATGAGGATTTGGCTTTCTCAGGTAGACCTGAGAACCATTCTAATTTAGTGGTTCAAGGCAAAAACCTTAAACAAACATAGGTGTTTGGGAGAAAACCTCAAGTATCGGGCTTTTAGTCCTTTATTAGTAGACCACAGGCCCGCCTGGAACATGCTGCCCATCCGGTCCAACCCTTGCTTCTCAGCCCAGAATAATGAAAACCCACGAAAGCCCCTCCCTGGCCATATGAACTCCCTCCTGGGCTCCAGCATTCTCCCTGGTAAAGGAGGTAGACCCTCTCTAGGCTACACCCCTGGCCTGCAAGACACCCCACCAGGAGTCCACCAAAGAGGGGAGATGTGAGAGGCAAGGCCACATCAGGACACAATGGCACCTCAGAGATGTCATCAGGGTCCTCACTCTTGGCTCCAGCAGCCCCTGGAAAATGCCACCAAGTCACTTAGCCTGAGGTGGTTCCAGAAGCCATGCCACGTACTGTGTGTAAGTGGTCAGTTATTTTAAATTTTTCACACACATTCCCCCAGTCCGTGGTTAGAAATGCTCTGTGGTGTGGAGGCAGCTCCTCTTGCAGGAGGCAGGAGGCAGTGGGCACCTGAAACACCACCGTTTGGGGTCCTCAGGGCCCAGCCAAAGAGTTTTGCCAATTGGAGGGAACACATATCTTTAAAGGCGTATAAGAACTGAGCACTGTGGTTTCCTATTGGAGGGACATCTGGACAGATGAGAGACAGATACGTGAGACAGCTGTCTTCTCAACTCTCTTTTTGAACAATATGATTCATCTATTCAAAATATTAAGTTAAAAGATGTATCTGGATCCAGTGGAACTTGCTCATCTCCATGGATAAGCAGACAGTTTAATTTAACATTGGTTAAGCCCCTGTTTTAGTTCAGGCTGCTGTGACAGAGTACCTCAGGCTGGGAGGCTTATAAACAACAGAAATTGATTTCTCACAGCTCTGAAGGCTGGAAGTCCAAAATCAAAGTGCTGGCAGGTCCAGTTCAGGGTCCTCTTCCAGGATGCAGGTGGCTATCTTCTCATTGAATTCTCACATGGCAAGAGCTCTCTGGGGTCGCTTTTATAAGGGCACTAATCTCGCTCATGAGGGCTCCACCCTCATGACCTAATCACCTCCCAGAGGTTCGGTCTCAGCCTAATGCCATCACATCACATATTAGATTTCAATATATGAATTTTGAGAGGACACAAACATTCGGTCCATTGCACTCCTCTTGTTTTAGGGAAATATATAATCACATTGAAAGTTTTTTTAAAAAGATGCTTCCCAGCCCAGTGGGCCTAAAGCAATGTTTGGTTTGCTCAGTCTGTTTTGCAGACTTACAAACAACAGCTAGCCAGGGCTCAGGAGACCCATGGTTAAGGCTGCTCTCACTGTCCTTTGAACACCATCACCTCATGGGACCTGCCACTGCCCCTCTGAGGAGCAGGACTGAAGACAGTCTACCAGGTCCCTCCTTGTATTCAGCCTCTGAAGGGCTTCCACGCCATAGGTGGCTCCCTCAGGCTACCCCTTCAGCCCAGGCCTGCACGTCACCCTGCTTTTGGTCTACACTTGCTCAAAGGCAGTGGAAGGTGGGAATGTGGGCAGTCCCAGCGTCTGGGCCCAGTGCCTGCTCGGAAGAGGCACTTGACCCGTGTTTGTGGACTGCGCCCGCTCAGCGCCAGGAACCGAACTTCTGCCCAGCCCCTCGGTGGAAGGCTTGTTGTCATTTGTCTTCTAGGCTCCAGGGTTTTGTTGCTGCACCTCATCTGGTGGGGGCACGTTGTTTCCTAACAAAGCCCTGGTGCACTCGTGCACCTGCCCAGATCTCCCTGGATTCTGGATTCCTCCCGGCCCTACCCCAGAGCCTCTGAGCTCCCTGTTTCCCCTTCACCCTGGATACACTTCTCCTCTCAGGGCCCCGAGCCACACCACTGCCACATCCCTCCTGTCATCGTGGGCTTCCCAGCACCCAGGGCTGCCCCGGTTCTGCTGGGGTCTGTGGTGGATCTCATTCCAGGTTCCGGTTACTCCCAGTCTGGCCCACTCCCCCGCAGCATGGCCAGCTGGCCTTGTCCCAAACCATGGCTCCCCTCCCTGTCGGTTCCTGCCTGTGACTTTCAGAGCCCATTTTAGCAAGCGTTTGTCAGTGTAAAATATAACACTGAAACCATGTGCAGGAGCTTGGGAATATGTAACCAAATCCTCAATATCCTGATCCAAAATGTCCCCCAAAGACATTCAGAGTTACCAAATGTAAAAAGCAGGAGAGGCCTTGGAAATTCCAATGCATTTATTCGTCTCATTGTGTGAACAGGAGACTGAGCCCTCAGATTCCCATCCAGCAGCTAGATCAGGGCAGAAGCTCACCAAGCACAGGTCTCTGAGTCTGGGCCAGGTTCGGCCTCCCTCGGGTGACTGGGGAAGCCCAGGCGTCCTTTCCGACCCCTCCTCCCTGTTGATCCAGGCTGACCTCCTTGCCTGGGCTCTCAGCTTGGCTCTGAGCACCCCACTCTTCCATGGGTGGGCTCCTCTGCCTGGGTTGCTTTGGGTTCTTTTTTTCACACTCATCAACATCTCCAGGATGTGTGAGCTGAAGGGGAGATAAGATTGGAGGATGGTTTCCTGTAGATTTCATCAAAGATCTGCTCAGGGAGGAGATGGGACCTCCTAGAATGTTGGGGTGGTGTTTGGCCTCTGCTCAGCCAACCCCCCTATTTCCCAGGGCCACAGATAATAACGGAAGGCAGGCTGCTATTCTGTAAACTCCACACATATCTCACCAAGTTCTAATGAACAAATAAGGAAATCATGTTCCAAAGAATCCACTCTCAGACTCACTGTGCAAACATGCATTTCAACATCTAGCTGAAGGACAAGAAAATCAGATGAAAACAAAAATGGCTTTATCTACCCAATTCCCAGCCACCTGGACTGTGTGGGGGTCTTGAAAATTCACCTCAAGAGATCCCCTCAGCGGATATTTGTCACCTCTCTGTTTTTGTTGGAGGCGTCTCTGGGAACTCTCAGTCCTTCCCTTTACTTTGCCTCCACCCAGGCCCCAGCTGCCCTCTACCCATCTTTCTCTTCCAAGTCAAAATAAGATGTCCCTCCTCTAGTAGGCCTTGACCTTCGAATAGTAACATTTCAGAGCTGGGTGGGGCTTTGAGGTTTTGTTTTCATCTATCATGGATTCCTTTACCACTTACTATTGGGACTACAGAACTCGGTAATTATAGCAACGTATAATGTTGATGTATATTCCGGCAGTGCATTCGTATGTGAAACATCCTCTATGCAGGGACATATTGAGCATTTACTTTGTGAAAGGGGCTGTTCTACAGATGACTGGGACAGGGCCTCTGTCTTAAATGAACTAGCAATATATGAGCAACTACATATATGTGGAAATAAATATAATCATAGGACAGAATAGAATAGGCACAGGGGCTGCCCAGACCATTTCTGAGGCTGCGAGGTGAAGAGGGAAGGTTGGCTGAAGTGATGGCATCTTGGTAAAGCCCATACGATTTGGACAGGTGGAAACCTCGAAGAAGGGCCATGAGGATCGATGGCATCGCACAAGTCAAGGGTCAGACGTAGCAATAATGAGAAGACTTTGGAGACCAGAACTGGGTTTAGAGATGATTACTCTGACATTTCTGAGCAGTGTGGGCTGGAGGGAGGTCATCTAAGTCTAAGGCAAGAATGGAGGAACCTGGGAGCCAAGTCCTCAGGGCCAGAATGAACCTGGGGTCAAGGATTTGATAGGTGCTGGGGAGAGGGAACTGGCAAGACTGACTGGATGTGAAGGATCAGCGAGAGAAAAACGTCTCAGAATCAGACAGGAACTCAAGCTAGTCTTAGGGTGAAATTAATGTATCAATCTGTGTTCACAAACTTGAGTGTGTAAGAAATTGTACATGTCTCTATTTTTTCTTAACAAAATCTAAATCTATGGGTGAACCTTGAAAGCATTCTAAGGTAAATAAGCCACACACAGAAGGACACATATTGTGTGATTCCACTTACATGAGGCAGATGGAGCGGTCAAGTTCACAGAGACAGGAAGCAGAACGGTGGTTGCTGCGAGCTGGGCAAACGGAGGGCTCGACGGGGCAGAGCTTCTGTTCGGGATACAGCTCTGGGGAAGGGTGGTGGTGATGGGCACAACAGTGTGAATGTACTTAATGCCACTGAACTAACTGCACACTTAAAAATGGTGAAAATGATAAATTTTATATTTGTTTATTTTACCATAGGAAAAAATAACCCTAAATCTGAATGACCCCTATCCCACTGGGATCAGTAGAAATTCAGTCTTAGTCACTACAGGTGGGTAGTAGGGTGACTTTTCCTCTTCCTCCAGCGTTACACAAAGGTCTGGGTCATATATAGTCCCAAGGCCCTGGGGCAGCAGCCTGGTCACTGGGCCATCCCGCTTCTCCCCAAAGCCCACATGTTGGTCCATATGGTTCCAAGACCAGGCCCTGCTGCTTGGAGCTGGAAAACCTTGTGCTTTGACTCCACCCTCCTCCATGTGTCTCTCATACGTCGGTGCTCCCCATGGAGACTGCCCCCAAGCATTGCATCTTCCCTGCTCTCCCTGGAACAGCTGACTCCTTCCCATCTCTCCCTGGCCTGGAGGAAACTTTCCGCCAGGACCAGCCTCATGGCGTGTCACCTGTGCCATGACATGAAGCCCCGAGGTTGCTTTTCTGCTCGGCCACCCCATTTTTAAATTCTTAATCATTGATGGTCAGTGGATTGCACATCTTCATTTTGCACTGGGTCCTGTACATTCTGCAGCCCCTCCTGCCTTCCCCTTTTCCTTGCTCCCCTCCCCTCCCCTCCCCTCCCCTCCCCTCCCCTCCCCTCCCCTCCAGAGGCACGGTCACAGTGTGTCCCAACAGGCTCAGTTTGAGGTGACAAAATGTCCCAAAGGAAGGCGTGTGTCCAGCAAGCAGTATCAGCTGCTGTTCCAGAAACACATACCTCCCCACAGACAATTCAATGGTTTTTAGTCCATTTACAGAGATGTACAACTCTCACCACAATACAATTTTAGAATATTTCTATCACCCAAAAGAAACCTTGTGCCCTGCAGTCACCCACCATTCCCACCTCCGGCCCAATCTACTTTCTTTCTCTAAGGATTTGCATTTACAGTTCAGGTAAATGGAGCCATAGGATACGTGCTCTTCTGTGCCTGGCTTCTGTGGCTTAGTACAGGGCTTTTGAGGTTCATCCGTGTAGTAGCAGCACCTCATTCCTTTTATTGGCGAGGATTCCATCCCATGAACAGGCCACATTTCGTTGATCTGTTCACCAGCTGATGAACATTTGGGTTGTTTCCGCTTCTTGGCTCTTGTGAGAAAAGCTGCTATGAACATTCAAGTACAAGCCTCTGTGTGGAGATATGTTGTCATTTCTCCTGGGTACACACCTAGGAGCAGAATTGCCGGGTCATAGGGTAACTCTCTGTTTAACATTTGAGAAGTTGCTCATGTATTTTGGCTGCAGCATTGTACGTCCCCACCAGCACTGTGTGAGGGTTCCCATCTCTCCACATCCTTGATGACACTTGTCATTGTCTTTTTTTAATTATAGACACTCTATTGGGTGGAAAGTGGTATTTTATTGTGGTTTTCATTTGCGTTTTCCTAATGACTGATGATGCTTAACATAATGAGCTTATTGGCTATTTAATAACTTCTTTGGAGAAATATCTATTCCAATTCTATTATCTATTTTTAACTGGGTTATTTGTCTTTTTATTATTAGCTGTAAGAGTTCTTTATATATTTTGGATATATGTTAGGGAATATGCAATTTGCAAATATTTTTCTCCCAGGTGATCGTTGTCTTTTCACTTTCTTGATGGAGGGTCTTGAAGTACAAAGCATTTGATGTTGATGAAGTCCTATTTATCTATTTTTTTCTTTTACCACTGTACTTTTGGTATCAGATCTAGGAAATAATCGCCTAACCCAACAGCATGAAGATTTACTCCTGTGTTTTCTTCTAAGAGTTTTATACTTTTAGCTCTTACATTTAGGTTTGTGGTCCATTTTGAATTAATTTTTGTGTATTGTATGAGGCAATTTTCCCAGTACCATTTGTTGAAAAGATTATTCCTTTCCCACTGAATTTTCATGACACTTTTGTAGAAAATCAGCTGACCATAAATGTTAGTTTAGTCCTGGGTCCTCAGTTGTATTCCCTAAGGCATCCTCATGCCAGGACCACGCCTTTATGATTACTTAGCTTTGTAGGAAGTTTGAAATTGGGATGAGTAATTTTTCCCACTTTGCTTCTTTTTGAAGATTGTTTTGGCTGTTTAGAGCCACTTACATTTCCAAATGAGTTTTAGGATGAGCTTGTCAACCTCTGAAAACAAAATCAA